>NC_091953.1:127692224-127927169 GCF_031021105.1 Erythrolamprus reginae | reverse complement strand
TCATGACTCTGCTGTGAAGCCTCATAGCCTGTCTGTTGGGAAGAACAGGTTTTTCTCTGTGTTTGTTTTTCCAACTATAAAGTGCCTTTGCTTTTACCAGCGTGTCTGGCTGGTTTTTTCAGTTGGTGTTGAAGTCTGGGGGCACCCAGACAGAACAACTTTTAATATTAGATTTATTCATATTGTCTTTTTACTGTTGTTAGCCGCCCCAGTTCTACGGAGAGGGGCGGCATACAAATCTAATAAATAAATGAATGAATGAATGGTTGGCTTTCAACCTCTGAACCACATTTTCTCCAACCTCCTCGCTATCAAACTTGGGTGCTGTGTACAGGGGCCTAGGGCACCAGCCCACACTCGATCCTTGGGATCCATAACCAGCTACATCGGATGTGGATGGGCCACAACACCGACTTTCAAATTTGACAAGTATTTAACACCCAGGATTTTCTAGTTCCAAAGAATCAGAATACAAGGAAAGAAACAATGGATAGAAACTAACCAAGGAGAGAAGCAACTTAGAACAAAGGAGAAATTTCCTGAAAGTGAGAACAACAAACCAGCAAAACCACTTGTTTCCAGAAGTTGTAGGCACAAACATTTGTATTGGGGGGTTGGACTATAAGACCTCTAAGGTTACTTCCAACTGTTATTCTGCTAGGACAGCACTAATTCCCAGAAAATAATATACACTTTAATGCATAAACCCCTAAGCCTATTGGGCCCTGGCAAAAGGCATGTAAATGTTTACAAATGAAAAAAAACCCCTATTTTTCCATTGTGTTATGAAGACAAACAGGTAACAAAATAGATTGCATTGTTTGCAAAGGCTGGAATATTTAACTTGTTTGCAAAGGCTGCAACGAAGATATGAAAATGTATGCTGATGAATAGCTCTGTTAATAGTATTAGAGGGGATATGTCAAATTGGTACGGATTGCTGTAAATTTATAGAAATTTTGCTGAACGAATACATGTTTCAATGCAATTCCATCTTTATTACAGTCATGAGCCAGCTCCCCCAAATGAAACATTAAAATAAAACAAAACCTAAACAGAACCAAACAGAAGAAGGCGTAGCAAATATATTACAATTGATGGCAAAATCAATGGGTGACCCAAGTCTGCCTAATTTTACAGACAGTGTAACAAAACCTAGCTACCTTCAGAGAAACTGAATCACACTGACCTGACAATAATAGTTTTACATAAAAATGATCAGAGTTTGGATATTTACAGGTGAAACTCAAAAAAATGAGAATATCGTGCAAATGTTCATTTATTTCAGTAATGTAATTTAAAAGGTGAAGCTTAATATATGAAGGATACTCATAACATGCAAGGCAAGATAACTCAAGCTGTGATTTGTAATAATTGTGATGATTATGGGGTACAGCTCATGAAAACCTCAAATCCCCCATCTCAGAAAATTAGAATATTATATGCAATCAATAAAACAAGGATTGTACATAGAACAATATTGGACCTTTGAAAGTATAACCATGCATATGTACTCAGTTCTTCGTTTGGGTCTCTTTTGCATCAAATACTGCCTCAATGCGGTGTGGCATGGAAGCTATCAGCCTCTGGCATTGCTAAGGTGTTATGAATAGATTAATGATGATGGATTAATTATGGATTATTAATTATTAATAATTATGATGGACTAATAGTTGGCTGACCAACCACACCCAACAAGTTGTCCTCAATGGTTCCAAATCCACATGGAAGAATGTAGGCAGTGGGGTACCACAGGGTTCTGTCCTGGGCCCTGTGCTCTTCAACATTTTCATCAACGACTTGGACGAAGGAATAGAAGGGCAACTGATCAAATTCGCAGACAACACCAAGCTGGCGGGGGTAGCCAATACTCTAGAAGACAGGCTAAAATTACAGAAAGACCTAGACAGACTAAGACAGTGGGCCCATACCAACAAAATGATGTTTAACATTGGCAAGAGCAAAGTCCTTCACCTAGACAGAAAAAACCCTGGACACGCATACAACCTGGGAGAAACCCCTCTTAGCAATAGCCACTGTGAAAGAGACCTTGGAGTCTTGGTGGATACTCAACTAAACATGAGCCAACAATGTGCAGCAGCAGCTAAAAGAGCCAACACAATCCTAAGCTGCATCAACAGAGGAATACACTCCAAGACCAGGTAAGTCTTAATGCCACTCTACTACGCCCTGGTCCAACCACACCTGGAGTACTGTATTCAGTTCTGGTCACCACACTTCAAAAGAGACATTGAAACTCTGGAGAAGGTGCAAAGAAGAGCAACCAAGATGATTAAGGGACTGGAAACCAAGACTTATGAAGAGAGACTGAGGGAACTGGGCATGGATAGCCTAGAGAAAAGGAGGGCCAGAGCGGACATGATATCAGTCTACAAGTATACGAGGGGATGTCACAGAGAGGAGGGGATCACTTTATTCTCCAGAGCACCAAATGGCCGGACGAGGAACAACGGCTGGAAGCTGACCAAGGAGAGATTCAACATGGAGATAAGGAGGAACTTCATGACGGTCAGAGCGACCAACCAATGGAACAACCTACCAGCGGACGTTGTGAACTCCAACACTCTGGACATTTTTAAGAGAAGATTGAACTGCCACTTTACTGGTGTGCTATAGGGTTTCTGCTTGGGAAGGGGGGTTGAACTTGATGGCCTTTCAACTCTAACAATAAATAAATAAATGCTTCAATAGCGGCCTTCATCTCTTCTGCATTGTTTGGTCCCACGTCTCTCATCTTTCTCTTGGCAATGTCCCATAGATTCTCCTTGGGTTTCAGGTCAGGTGAGTTTGCTGGCCAATCAAGCAGAGTAATCCCAGGTTATTGAACCAGGTTTTGGTGCTTTTGGCAGTATGGGCAGGGTGGAAAATTGAAATCAACATCCCCATAAATCTCATACGTTGATGGAAGCAGGGCGCCTTGCAAAATCTCCTGGTAGACAGCTGCCTGGACTCTGGACTTAACAAAGCACAGTGGACCAACACCAGAAGATGAAATGACTCCCCAAATCAACACACACTGTGGAAACTTTACACTGGACCTCAAGCATCTTGCAGTGTGCCTCTCCATTCTTCCTCCATATTCTTGTTCCTTGGTTTCCAAATGAAATACAAGTCTGTGTTGATTTGGGGGAGTCAATTTATATTGACTGGTTCCTAATATGATTTGATTTGTACTATCATTAAGTCTTGTACCTTAGGATTCTTGACAAATGTATCTTTTCTTTTATGTACACTGAGAGATATGTTCCAAAGACAAAATCCTTGTGTGTCCAATCACACTTGGCCAATAAAAATTCTACTCTATTCCATCGTAATGGTGTTGTGTTCCTTTAAACAAATTGAAGAAATTCACTGATTGGTTAAGACGCGGCTAAATGTAAGTTGCCGCCAAAGTTAAACGGTTGTCAGTTAGAAAGCCAGTATATAAGAGAAGGTATAAATAGGGCAACGGGTTAGCCGTTTCCCTTGTTGGGAGTTGCTTTTCAGGAGAACGCTCGCTCGTTGTGTGTTGTGAATAAACGTGTTATGAACAAACAGAAATCTCCGGTGCAGTGATTTAACAGTGGCGACGAGGAGGTCGAAGTCCCGCCAAGCAACCATGAGTTCGGTCATGGCTCCACCACCACCTTTCTTCAATCCAGACTCGGAATCCTGGACATCATACATGTCCAAATTTAGAATTTTTCTACAAGCAAGCAACCTACAAGATGCAGATGACGACAGGAAACGGGCTATTTTCCTAAGCTATTGCAGACCAGCAATTTACAGCTTAGCCTCCACGCTCGTCAACCCAGATACTTTAGAAACTGTCGCTTAGTCAACACTTCAAGCCAAGCTTGCTGCTCACTTTCAGTCGACAACTCCTGTTCGAGTCTAAATTACAATATTTTATTGTACTCTATTCTATTCAGTACTTACTTTTAATTTTTGCCATTTGAAATGCAGAGAAGCATAAGAAAACAGAATCTTATAGGAGCTCACATGAAAACCCAATGATGGTTGCAACAGGAAAAGTCGGAGCCAAGCTAGCTATGACCTTTTAAAAGGTTGCCTGTCTTACTTCTCCAAAATCAGAATTATGGGAAGCCTCGTGTGAAAAAGATATTTTTTTATCCTTTCTGCAAAGTATTCTAGCCATATTTTAACCACTTGGATTGTCCCTACCAGGTTAAATATAGCTAGCTAAATTAACGCACCGTTGCTGTTGTTCCAGACACATTGTGTATGATTTCTTGTTGTTCTTTCTCCAAATAAACTTGACATCATTCACTGACATTTGGCTATGTATTGTTTTTAAAGGGCGTCTCTCTGGGATCTTCCATTAATTAATTTTTCAGAGATTGCACAGTTGTTCAGATACCTGCCAAGGAATTTTCTTCCTCAATACCTTAGGACTTTTTGCACATTTCTCTTCTGTCTAGTTCTTCCTTTGGATTTTGGGAAAATTCAAACTGAATCACATGATAGCTTAAAGTCTTTAGAGCTGGGAGCCTTTGGCATCTGAAACATCCTTTTCTGCTAAGGCAATCTTGATGGAATTGGGTTTTGGGGAAAGCAGCACTATCAAAGAGAGATTGACTTTCCATGGTATAGAATAGAAAACTTAACTCCTTTTCTAAAAAAATAATAATAATTTTTATTTACATTAAAAAAGAACAAAAAATACAATACAAAAAGACAAAAAAATATTAAACAACGCACTAACAATTATACGATATAACTCCTAGGGTTCTTTTCAGCAATTCATATCAACGATTTACATTAATACAGTTTGTATAACTTACATATTTCTCAACTATTCTTTTTTTCCCCATAGCATATTTTATTTACAACTCAATCACAACAGATAAATCTCATTAACAATTCTATATATTTTGTTTATTTATTGTTATTTTTTTCTTCCTTTCCAACCAATCGTAAAACAAATTCCAAATTTTGTAATATTCTGAGTCCTTCTTATCTTTTAATCTCATTGTCACCATATTGAGTTCTACACATTACATAATCTTCCTAGTTACGATACTTTCACTTGGGATATCTTTTTGTTTCCAATATAGTGCTATGCTGATCCTTGTGGCGGTTAAAATGTGTAATATGATATAGTGATTTTTCTCTGATCAATTATTCCTAGTAAGAATTCTTCAGGTTTTATATTTATTTCCTTAACTCCTATTTCCCAAGATCTCTTAAATTAATATGGAGAACTTTTGTATTTTACCATCCAAAGAATGATAACAGACATAAATTTCACAGGTCACTACATAATACACTTCTATACTTAGGAAATGGAACTGTTAGTTGAAAAGTACTTCTAAGCTACTTTAGACATGATTCTTTCATATTTATCACCCAAAGAATGATAACAGACATAAATCGGTCAATGGAATAAAAAAATTAGTCTTCCAAGTTTTTGGACTTGTGCTGGAGCCCATCTTCTGGGAACTTTTCCCTAGCAGATTTGTGATTTTGACTATTTGTGTGAATTTTTAGTTGTTGAAAGGGTGATGGGATTAAGACATGACAACACCCCCCCAGGACATAATAGGATTATCTATCAGCAGAGCTCACCACATGGCACAACCAAGCCCCTTCATTACATCACCCAGCAAGGTTCAACCAAGCTCGATTCAGACAAATTGATTCCACCTGGACGTCTGCAACCAATAGGATACATGTCCTTGCCACAGGAACAGGAAGCTCAGGGCAAGGCCCAAGAGAAGGTATAAATATCTCTCCCTGTCCACTCCATGTGTTCAGCTGCCCAGAATGTAACATAGAAACATAGAAGACTGAGGGCAGAAAAAGACTTCATGATCCATCTAGTCTGTCTTTATACTATTTTTTGTATTTTATCTTAGGATGGATATATGTTTATCCCAGGCATGTTTAAATTCAGTTACTGTGGATTTACCAACCACGTCTGCTGGAAGTTTGTTCCAAGGATCTACTACTCTTTCAGTAAAATAATATTTTCTCATGTTGCTTTTGATCTTTCCCCCAACTAACTACACATTGTGTCCCCTTGTTCTTGTGTTCACTTTCCTATTAAAAACACTTCTCTCCTGGACCTTATTTATCCCTTTGACATATTTAAATGTTTCGATCATGTCCCCCCTTTTCCTTCTGTCCTCCAGACTATACAGATTGAGTTCATGAAGTCTTTCCTGATACATTTTATGCTCAAGACCTTCCACCATTCTTGTAGCCCGTCTTTGGACCCGTTCAATTTTGTCAATATCTTTTTGTAGGTGAGGTCTCCAGAACTGGACACAGTATTCCAAATGTGGTCTCACCAGCGCTCTATATAAGGGGATCACAATCTCCCTCTTCCTGTAAAACCCATCTGGTCCTTTTCACCATTAAACCATCCTTCCAAGCAGACTCCATGTTTTCAGTGCCTTTCTCCCCACTTGGAACTGAACCCAGAAGAATATTTCTTCCAACACAGTGAAAATAGTCAAAGGATGTGAGGGAGAAAGGAACACTTGATGATATGAAAGAAATACTTTCAAAATGATTGATACGGGGGGAAAAAACCTCTGACAATCCTTAGTTCCATGAGGATTTGAAGCTTTTAGTCTAAATGTGAAAACTATGGATGAATTTGAGACTTTGAAAATGTTGGAGCTCCTGAAATCCAGTGGGACAAGAGAACCTCCCATAGCTTTCTTGGTTAAGATTGCCTTACATAGAAATTATCTCTCTGCTGGAAATATTTCCTCCATTGTGTTCTGTCGAGGTCTCTGGTAGAATCCTCCCACAAATTCACAGACACAAATGTCAGACACACACACACGTTTGAAAATTCAAAACAATGTTCTTTATACCGAAAATCCAAATGAACTAAGCACTCTTTTGTATAGCAAAGAGCACTCGTTTCCAAACAAACTGGTAATTTGTACAAGTCCCTTATCAGTTGTGAGATACTTAGCTTGCAGCTGTGAGGCAATTCACAGTCCTTCTTCTTTCACAAAGTGAAACATACTTTGCTCTGGTTTAGTTTCAAATCGGGGAAAAATCAGTATACAAAGGTCAAAGTCAGCAAGGCAGGCATGAAACACAAGGATCAGATAATCCTCCACAATGGCCAAACCCACAGTCTGCTATTTATAGCAGCCTCACTAATTACCACAGCCCCACCCAACCACAGGTGGCCTCATTTTCTTTGATAATAATCTCTCAGTTGTTGCTGCCTATGCATTGTTCTCTACATGCGTGGCTGTATCATGAACTCTTGTTCCGAATCCAAGGAGGAGCTAGATAATTGATCTCCTTCTGAGCTGTCTTCCACACTCTCCTCCTCCCTGTCACTCATGTCTTCTTGGTCAGAGGAGCCTTCATCATCAGATTCCACCAGGAGCACAACAGGCCTGCGGCATGTGGATGTCTCCCCCACATCCACAGTCCTTGGGGCAGGAGCTGAGGCAGAGCTAACCACAACACATTGTGGGGTATCTCCACTTTCAAATGTCCCACCTACAAATTTTCACCCAAAGTAGTCCTGGAGACAACAGAATCCTACCTTTCTGTCTTTTGTCTTGGGGCTTTCTGTATAACTGTCTGGTTCAGTTCTGCAATACAGCAAGACAGATACAGAGTTCAGAGAATAATCAGAACTGCAGAAAAAACAATTACTGCCAACTTGCCTTCCATTGAGGACCTGAGTCAAAAAGAGGGCAGTGAAAATATTTACTGACCCCTTGTATCCTGGACTGTTTTAACTCCTACCCTCAAAATGACACTATAGTACAGTGCACACCAGAACAACTAGACACAAGAACAGTTTTTTCCCCAAACTCCATCACTCTGCTAAACAAATAAACCCCTCACCACTGTCAAACTATTCACTAAGGCTGCATTACTATTACTATTAGTCATCTCACCCATCTTCTCCCACTTATGACTGCATGACTGCAATTTCTTGCTTGTATCCTTACAATTTATATTGATATCGTTTCCTGATTCCTTATTTGTACTCTTTGACAATCAATAAGTATTGTCCCTCATCATTCTTGACAAATATATGCTTCTTTTTTAATATTAGATTTGTTTTGCTATAATATTGTTTTTTATTACTGTTGTGAGTCGTCCCGAGTCTTTGGAGAGGGGTGACATACAAATCTAATGAATAATAATAATAATAATAATAATAATAATTATTATTATTATTATTATTATTATTATTATTATTATTAGTGTTGTTGTTGCTATTGCTATTGCTATTGTTATTGCTATTGCTATTGTTATTATTATTATTGTTGTTGTTGCTGTTGCTGTTATTATTATTATTATTATTATTATTATTATTATTATTATTATTTTATGTACACTGAGAGCATATGGACGAAAGAAAAAATCCTTGTGGGTCCAATCATACTTTGCTGATAAATTATTCTATTTTAAGTCATTTGATGCTTACGTACCAATTTGACTCATACAATAATGATTTGTATATATATTTTTTGTAGCTAGCATCACTTCATGACATAATGTTACTTATCGAGTAGCAATTAAATTTGCTTAAGAGTTTTGAGTGAGATAGATTTTGGTAAAGACAATTTGGAAATCCCAATTTCTGGGTGGGTGGGTATCAATGTTGCATTACATGTATCCTTAACATTCATTGGTTTGGCTCCCAAAGACTCACCTTTACAGAAATTGCCAACCCCAAATGTCTTTGTGATGGCTTATATTAGCAGCCTTTTCAGCTGTTTTGTCTGGAACAGATGTTAAGTAAATTGGCTCTTAATTCTTTTTATTGACCCCTCACACCACCTTTTTAAAAGAAAATTTGGGGTCACCCTGGCCCTGGCCCACTCTTGGGGAACAGATGCTGAGCCTCAAAAGAAATTGCAATATCCATTCCATATGTTGTTTTTTTTCTTTAAAGGAGCTTTTGAGTGGAAACTATCTGGATCCAGGGAGTTTGTTATTTTTAGCTTGCCACCTTGGTTTACAAAGACTAAGAGGAATAAAAGATTACAAAGAAAGTACCTGTGTTTTCCCGAAAATAAGATCCTATCTTACCCTTTTTTGAACCCTGAAATAAGCACTTGGACTTATTGCCATGCCACTCAAAAATCTGATTGGGCTTATTATCAGGGGGTGTCTTATTTTGGGGAAAACAGGGTAGGAAAAAATGAGGTGAGACATATACTTTGATGGAATATTTACTGATATAAACCTAACTGTAAACAGGAAAGGACCATCAGGTGGCAGGTTGGTGGCTACACAAATCAGTATCCAGACATATGTTTTGTTTACAACCCCTTCTCATTTTACTGAAGTTAGTTGGGGAAAAGATCAAAAGCAACATGAGAAAATATTATTTTACTGAAAGAGTAGTAGATCCTTGGAACAAACTTCCAGCAGACGTGGTTGGTAAATCCACAGTAACTCAATGTAAACATGCCTGGGATAAACATATATCCATTGTAAGATAAAATACAGGAAATAGTATAAGGGCAGACTAGATGGACCATGTGGTCTTTTTCTACAGTCAGTCTTCAATGTTTCTATGTTTCTACTCTTCCAGTAAGTATTTCTGAATCACAGCATTTCTGCTGCTAGCAGTCAAACAGGAAAGATCTACATATAAGGAAGGCTGAAACTTGGAATGAGGCTTTCTTCTTGCTCTCTTCTTTTTGTTAATCATGCTACATTTGGACCCAATACCTTCAAGTCATCTGCCAAATGTTTCACATGCAGTTGCCCAATTATATCATGTTCACCATCAGCCAACAGAACATTGTGTGATGCAGATGGCCTAGAGAGGTTGATTGGAAAGCCTAAAAACTGTTATTATAGAAGATGGCAGGGAACAAATGTAACTTCAATATTCCCAGCAAATATATATTTTAAAAGATAAAAGTGCCAGTACTAATATATACATTAAAAACATCAGTTCCTGATCTAGAATATATCAAGGGCAGGGTAGAGTGGGCTAGGATAGGCAAGGTGAGGCTAGACTAAGCAAAGATACGATAGGAAAAGATAGGGATGGGATGGGATACGATAGGATAAGAAAGAATGGCATGGATGGAATAGAATAGAATGGAATGGAATGGAATGGAATGGAATGGAATGGAATGGATAGACAGAGAGACAATAGATAGATAGATGATAGATAGATAGATAGATAGATAGATAGATAGATAGATAGATAGAGATAGATAGAGAGAGAGAGAGAGAGAGAGACAAACAGACAGACAGACAGACAGACAGACAGACAGACAGACGGGTGGGTGGATGCGGGAATGGACTGACCAACCGACAGATAGACAGGTGGTGGATGGCTAGATGAGAGATGATGGATGGATGGATGGATGGATAGATATAGATGGATGGATGATAGATAGATAGATAGATAGATAGATAGATAGATAGATAGATAGATAGATAGATAGATAGATAGATAGATAGATAAGGTAGATTAGATAGATGGATGGATTGATAGATAGATAGATAGATATTCTTAGTGCATTGTTTAAAAGGTCCTCTCTTATTTTCTGCTCTTTTCTTCCTTGTGGGAGTTTTGAACATTTGGTAGGATTTGTGTTCCTGATGTTATCAATTTAAAAGTGTGTTTAAAGAACACAAGTTAGTTGGCAAACTGTCACAATGAAAAGAACTTTATCAGCCACCCATCACAGTATTCATTTATTATGCATGCTAAGAATATATAACTGGGCCTGAGCAGTAGTAAGAAAAGTCAAATCAAATTGCATGGTGCCTACATATATTGTATAGCTCCACTTACATTGATTATGTGTACTTTTTATAGCAAACCCTGACATAGCTGTATAGGGAAGAGAGGAATTAGTAGTCTGTGTTTCTCCCTGTCTTCCTATTTCTACTTCTTTTGTGCTTTAACTCTTGTGCATTGAAAATAGAAACATACACAATTCATTCCATTTGTTGCGATCTGTAAGTCTGCAGAGATTGCTGTGCGTAGTAATAGCCAATACATGGAAGATGAAATAGAATTGGACTCAAATACTACCATTCATCTTCAACCATTGATCAGTGTTCCTGCACAATGTTTTTAAGTGTAAATCCAGAGATGGTGAGGTGCAAGTCCGATTGTCATTCATTGATGTTTACTCATCCCTTAATCCCCCTGGAATTCTGTTCACTTCCATGGATTTTTTTTTTTTTTAGTTTCTTCTGTATTTCTCTGTACTTAACCTCTGCCTCCCAACCCACCCCTCCTTACAATTCCACTTACTAATATCCTTCATATTCATAAATTCTGTGGGTCTAAATATACCAATTCAGATCATCATGTGACTGTTAGTAAATTCTTTGTTCTTCAGATATAAAATTGATATGATATTGGGGGAATTTGTCTACAAATAAGTGGCTGAACATTTTTGATGAACGGAATAACTCTTAAGGAAGAATATTAGCAATAGCGCTTAGACTGATGTATCGCTTCATAGTGCTTTTACAGCCCTTTTAAGCGGTTTACAGAATCAGCATATTGCCCCCAACAATCTGGGTCCTCATTTTACCCACCATGGAAGGATGGAAGGCTGAGTCAATCTTGAGCCAGTGGTGAGATTTGAACTGCTGAACGACAGCTAGCAGTTAGCTGATGTAGCCTGCAGTGCTGCACTCTAACCACTGTGAAACCCTGGCTTTTTCTTTTTTTATTTATCTCAAAAAAACTAGTGTTGTCCAGCAAGAGGAAGATTGTGATCCAGCTGTATAAAGCGCTGGTGAGACCACATTTGGAGTACTGTGTTCAGTTCTGGAGACCTCACCTACAAAAAGATATTGATAAAATTGAACAGGTCTTTAACGAATGTTAAAGGGTTAACATATTTAACCCTTCTGTGTTAGCAAAAACTTCAGAAGAAAAGGATTTAGGGGTAGTGATTTCTGACAGTCTCAAAATGGGTGAACAGTGCAGTCAGGCGGTAGGGAAAGCAAGTAGGATGCTCGGCTGCATAGCTAGAGGTATAACAAGCAGGAAGAGGGAGATCATGATCCAGCTATATAGAGCGCTGGTGAGACCACATTTGGAATACTGTGTTCAGTTCTGGAGACCTCACCTACAAAAAGATATTGACAAAATTGAACGGGTCCAAAGACGGGCTACAAGAATGGTGGAAGGTCTTAAGCATAAAACCTATCAGGAAAGACTTAATGAACTCAATCTGTATAGTCTGGAGGACAGAAGGGAAAGGAGGGACATGATCGAAACATTTAAATATGTTAAAGGGTTAAATAAGGTTCAGGAGGGAAGTGTTTTTAATAGGAAAGTGAACACAAGAATAAGGGGGCACGATCTGAGGTTAGTTGGGGGAACGATCAGAAGCAATGTGAGAAAATATTACTTTACTGAAAGAGTAGTAGATCCTTGGAACAAACTTCCAGCAGACGTGGTAGATAAATCCACAGTAACTGAAGTTAAACATGCCTGGGATAAACATATATCCATCCTAAGATAAAATACAGAAAATAGTATAAGGGCAGACTAGATGGACCATGAGGTCTTTTTCTGCCGTCAGACTTCTATGTTTCTATAAGGTTCAAGAGGGAAGTGTTTTTAATAGGAAAGTGAACACAAGAACAAGGGGGCACGATCTGAGGTTAGTTGGGGAATGATCAGAAGCAATGTGAGAAAATATTACTTTACTGAAAGAGTAGTAGATGCTTGGAACAAACTTTCAGCAGGCACAGGAACTGAATTTAAACATGCCTGGGATAAACATAGATCCATCCTAAGATAAAGTACAGGAAATAGTATAAGGGCTAGACTAGAGGGACCATGAGGCTAAAATAGTATAAGGGCTAAGACTAGATGGACCATGAGGTTTTTTTTCTGCCATCAATCTTCTATGTTTCAATGTTTCTAAAGGCTTCAAGTTCAGAATAAATCGTCTGGATTTAATTTTCTTCATCCTATGCGAATCATTCATTCATTCATTCATTCATTCATTCATTCATTCATTCATTCATTCATTCATCAATTTTAGAAATTGCCCATTGCACTTGGAGTCTCTTTTTGTTAACAATGTACAACTGTAGCACAGAGGCAGGGAGACATCAAAGATCAGGCTAAAAGCAGAGACGGAATTACAAGTGTTTTCAAGCTTGGTTAATGGAAAGAAAAATGCCATTTTACTCCACAGTTCCAACTAGCAGCAAAAATAAATAAATAAATAAAAATCCCAAAACCAAATCCATTGTATTTTGCAGCGAAGCACCAAATGCTTCCAGAAAACGAGTCAGGCTTATCAAGAAAAGACTAACAAATGTTATTTAATTTGTTGGTGTATTTTTGCAGTCAGACCTGGGGAAGTGAAGGCTTAAGAAATGTCTACCTCATGTGCTGTTTCTAGATAATGTAACACTTTGGAAGTGTGACAGGCAAACCACTCGGGAGGTTTCCTTAATTTTGCCCATTTGCATCAGTCCCAATTTCCATTTTAAACAATGTTTCAATGGAAAAAATGGTCTCGGGGACAGTCTGTGGTAAGTGAGTAAATAGTAGTCTGGAAGCTTTTGAAAGCCTAGATAAACAGTAGAAAATGCAGCCAGAACATCTGGGCTTTGTGCCAATTGTGTAACACAATTGGATCATTTTAGACTGCTTCTAATATAAGAATAGTTTGTTTGCGACGTCCCTTCAGGACGTGGCTAACTGCCATTGTAGCCACTGATTTGTTAGAACCAACTCAGCTGCTGAGCGGGAAAACCTTGGCCTCTCATTGGCTGCCATGTTGACAGCTGCATATATAAATTGCGCTGTCAGACTCGGCTGAGGTAATTCTGTACTGAGTGGCTCCATTTGGGTTTCTGTTTTGCTGTTCTTCATTCGAGTCTTCCATTAAAGGCTTCAATTTAAATGACACCACGTCATTATTTCTGGGATTCGTACACAACAGTAATATATCTAGAAGTGTATCTCAGTGGGTTTCCCAGATTTGATATCTGTCTGTCTGTCTGTCTGTCAGTCTGTCTGTCTGTCTGTCTGTCTGTCTGTCTACCTATCTACCTACCTATCTTATGAATTAAAGACAAATTCCTAAGGTGTCCAGTCACACTTGGCCAATAAAGAATTCTATTCTATCCTATCTTCTATCTGTCTGTCTGTCTGTCTGTCTGTCTATCTATCTATCTATCTATCTATCTATCTATCTATCTATCTATCTATCTATCTCTATCTATCTATCTATCTATCTATCTATCTATCTATCTATCTATCTATCTATCTATCTATCTATCTATCTATCTATCTATTGGATTTATATGTCGTCACTCTCTGAAGACTCGGGGCAGCTTACAATACAGTGATCCCTCAATTTTCGCGGGTTCAAACTTCGCGAAACGGCTATACCACGGTTTTTCAAAAAATATTAATTAAAAAATACTCCATGTTTTTTTTTTCTATACGTTTTTTCCACCTGATGACGTCATACGTCATCACCAAACTTTAGTCCGCCATTGCTGATTGGCCGAAATCTCGGCCAATCAGCCTTGTCATTGCAAAAATTTTGCCCGTCATTGCTGATGGGATGAAAGCACTCTCAGCTAAGGGACTGCGAGAGAGGTGTGGCGGGCATTCTCAAAACGCTCAGAGAGGCTAGCAGTCGAATTAGGAGGATGGGAAGCCGTAGCCACCAGTGCTGCTGCAGGAGGACCCGCGTCCCAAGAAAGCTGGTGAGAGGGGCGGATCGGGTGGGCGGGGGGTTAGCGGCAATGTGGCTGGAGGCACTGGGGGGTGGGGGCAGCCGACATTCAAAACAATCTTCGCTGGCCTCCGCACTTTCGTCGCCCCCCGCCCCCAAGTTCAAGCCCGGCTCCTTGCACAGCCTTGGAAAAGGCTGCGGGGGGTAGTTTTTGGCTGGCCATAGCCAAAAATGGTGTTTTTACTTCCTCATCTCTACTTCATGGAAATTTGAGTTTCGCAGGCGGTCTGCGAACGCAACCCCCGTGAAAATCGAGGGATCACTGTATATAAAAGAAAGCATAGAATACAATAGCCTAAATACCCCCGTGAAAATCGAGGGATCACTGTATATAAAAGAAAGCATAGAATACAATAGCCTAAATTCAATTAATTGAAACAAAGTAAACTAGTCTAATCCCCATGTATATTAAAAATCGATCATACCCACTCAGACAAAAAAACATAGATAACTTTTGTTGGCCAGGGGCTAAGATCTAATCGCCCGAAGCCTAGCGGCATAGGTGAGTCTTAAGGCTCTTGTGGAAGGTGAGGAGGGTGTGGGCAGTGCGAATCTCTGGGGGAGCTGATTCCTGAGGGCTGGGACCCCCACAGAGAAGGCCCTGCCAAGTGACATTGTCTAGTTGATGGGATCTGGAGAAGGCCAACTTTGTGGGACCTAACAAGTCGCTGGGACTCATATGGCAGAAGGCAGTCCCACAAATAATCTAATATGCTGGGAATTTTGCTTTGCAGCATTTAAGCAAGGCCAGAAAGTGTGAACTTCATTTAACAAGATAGCAGATTTGGAAATGTCTACGCTGATTCATGTTTTACAAGGAGATAATCATGTCAGTCTTTCCCAACAAATGACTCGTGGTGGAACTCTAAAGCCAAACCAATTTTATTTCAGTCCACGAATTTTTGTGTCTCTGTCCAGTTCACCAAGCACATCTTCAAATTTCAGACTGAAAGAAAGTACCTGCCTGCCTGTTTGCTTTTTGACATGGGGTCAAATCAAATCACAACTTTTCACACTTTTAGACAGAAAATGCTCTTCCCTCAAACATCCTATCTCTGAGGAAAAGAACTGTGCTATGAAGACTTCACAGTGCTTTACAATCCTCTCTAAGTGGTTTGCAGAGTTAGCATTATTATTATTATTATTATTATTATTATTATTATTATTATTATTTATTAGATTTGTATGCCGCCCCTCTCCATAGACTTGGGGCAGCTCACAACAATAACAAAGACAATGTAAGAACAAATCTAATAATTTAAAAAACACTAAAAACCCCATTATTAAAAGCAAACATACACACAAACATACCATGCATAAACTGTATAGGCCCAGGGGAGATGTCTCAGTTCCCCCATGCCTGATGGCAGAGATGGGTCTTAAGAACTTTACAAAAGTCAAGGAGGGTGGGGGCAGTTCTAATCTCAGGGGGGAGCTGGTTCCAGAGGGTCGGGGCCACCACAGAGAAGGCTCTTCTCCTGGGTCCCGACAAATGACATTGTTTAGTCAACGGGACCCGGAGAAGGCCAGCTCTGTGGGACCTAACCAGTCGCTGAGATTCGTGCGGCAGAAGGCGGTCCCCGAGATGCATGTATTGCCCTCAACAATCAGGGCTCTTATTTTACCCACCTTGGAAGGATGGAAGACTGAGTTTAACCTTGAGCCTGGTGAGATTCGATCTGCCAAACTGCTGGAAGATGGTGATCAGCAGGAGTAGCCAGCAGTATTGCACACTAACCACCGTGAATTAAGAAAGCCAATTCAGTTGGCCTAGAACCAAGACTCAATGGGGAGACGGGAGCTTTATGTAAAACATAGTAAATGTTTAATCAAATTAATGAAATTAAAACCATAGCCGGAAACATAAATTAGTAGATTATTCAGCTGCCACAGGAACACATCATTAATAATGGAAACAATTACAGTCTTCTAATGGAAAGACATTCACTGACATGGCTTCTAAAAGTGGTAATTGGGAATCAATTAATATTAAAGTTTAGAACATAAATCAGCTTCTCTCTGATTACTTGCTAATCCCATCTCAAGTGAAATTGAGAGAGATATAATAAACTTTATTTATGTTGCTAACTTTCTTTCAGGAAGTTGACTTAAGGTTATTATGCCAGGGCTGCATTTATATTCAATTTAACAACGATCAAATGTCACACCATGTGGACATGCCTTTGTAGAGGGAAATAAAGTTTGGGATTCACGTTTATTTTCCCTTCCCAGATGCAAACAATTTTCTTATTTTTGTAGATCTGGAAGAATATTTTAGATTAGATTTATTGGATTTATATGCCGCCCCTCTCCGAAAACACGGGGCGGCTCACAACAAGATAAAAACAATACATAATAACAAATCCAATACCCACCAATCCAATTACAATTTTAAGCTAAAAATTCATAAAAACAACCCCAGAATATTAAAACACGCATACAATCAATCTAACACCAAAACAACATGGGCAAGGGGGAGATGTTTCAGTTCCCCCATGCCTGACAGCAGAGGTGGGTTTTAAGGAGTTTGCGAAAGGCAAGGAGGGTGGGGGCAATCCTAATCTCAGGGGGGAGCTGGTTCCAGAGGGTCGGAGCCGCCACAGAGAAGGCTCTTCCCCTGGGTCCCGCCAGACGACATTGTTTACTACTCAGTTTCAATTTCTAGAGTCTTAACTTTTACTTCCAAAGGAATAATCAAAATCATCTCAAACAGTTTCACTCCCCCCCCCCAAATATCCAATTATTGGAAGAACTGGAGGATCAAGTCAAAGAAAGGGGGAAAAAATCCATTTATACGGTCACCAAAAGTTGCGGCTGGTTGAATGGCACATAATCAATCAATCAATTCAAACACCATCCACTTTCCGATCTCTGCAAAGAATAACCCAATAACTACTAAACCAATTAGACTGTACTTTCAGCTTAAATAGGCAATTCTCACCAAAAATCCCACGGAAAAACGCCATTCCTTTGTAGGTGTTAGCAGTGTGGAAGCCATCTTAAGATTGAAGGGAAGATGTTCCAGAGTTAAAGAAAGCAAAAAAATACTCTTTTATGCCATGTAGCTTTTATCCAAGAGCTCCAATTCTTTCCAGATTGAAAAGTCAGGCCTGGAGTAGGACAGACCTAGAGTAGGACAGATAATGAAGATCTGAACAATTTAAGTCCTTAACATTACATGTCAGGGATTACAGGTAGAAGAGAAGGAAAGGAAAAGAAAGAGAAAGGAGGGGAAGGAGGGTAGGAGGGAGGGTGGAAGGGAAGGAGGGAAGATGTTGAAAGATGGAGGGAAATAGGAGGGGGGAAAGGGAGGGAAGAAAGGGAGGGAGGGAGGAAAGAAAGAAGGAAGGAAAGGAAGGAAGGAAAGGAAGGAAAGAAAGAAGGAAGGAAGGAAAGAAAGACGGAAGGAAATGAAGGAAAGAAGGAAGGAAATGAAGGAAAAAAGGAAGGAAGGAAAGGAAGGAAGGAAGGAATAAATGCATTCATTAAAACTTTGCTGATCTCAGAAAAGCCTTTATTGATTTTTTTGGTGTGTAAAATATTGGAGAATGTGTATCTTCATTTTTTATTTTTACGGATGCTGTTTATTATATATATGTATATATATAAAGTAGGAAATAATGCAGGCATATCAAAATGTATTTTCTGCCATGCAAAATAAATTTGGCAAGGAAAGAGAAAAAAAGAAAGAAACAGAAGGGAGGGAGGGAATGAGGGGAGGAAGGAAAGGGAAGAGGGGAGCAGGGAAGGAGTGAGCAAGAGAAGGAAAGGAAGGGAAGGAGTGAGGGACGAGGGAAGGAAAGGAGAAAGAACTAAATTTGTTCATTAAAGCTTTGCTGATCTCAGAAAAGCCTTTCTTCATTTTTTTTTCCTCTGTAACATATTGGAGAATGTTAGTCCATTTGTTATTTTTACCTAACACTGTTTTATTATTATTATAATAAAATATATATATATATTTCAAGAGCAAGAAATAATGCAGTCAAATCAAAATGTATTTTCTCCCATGAAAAAAAAAAATCTGGCACGGACCGATTTTTGTAAACTGGGTATTTAGAATTAAATTATTCTTACCCAAAGTCCAGTGCAGTCTTGATGGCAGAAATAAGCTCAGCGGGACTCAAACTAAGACCCAGCCTTACAAATCTTAGACAGAGAGTTACAGGGTACAAAAATGTGAGAGATAGTAAAAGATCCCATTCTCCTTTCTCTCACTTCTGACCTGCAGGTTGGCTGTCCTATTAACAAACCGAACAGATAAATTGAGTTACCAGGAATGAATTAGGCAAGAAACAAAGGATGAATTGCACCTCCCACAAACATGGTGACATTCAACACAGGAACTGCTTTTTTATCCCCAAAAGCCACCAAGAATAAGTCTCAGCCAGTTAAAAAATAAAAAAGTCACAACATATTTTCCCCTTCAGGGAGCCCAACAGGAGAACCTGTCAAGACCTCAGCTTTAGTCTTGTGAATGTGTTCATTACAACTTTTACAATATATTCCTTCGCTTCAAGCTGTCATAGGTCCCACCTCATTAGATGTTTATGAGCATGTGGCTGGCGTACTAAGCTTGCTATTTCCAAGAAGAAGAAGGGGGAAAAAAACAACAACGCATTGAAGTGGACAGCAGAAAAACAAAGTTAATTTATGGTGGCTCTCTTACGCAGGTATTAGAATATACGCTGTAGTGGAAGCTAAGCAGCAGATAACAAAATATATTTTTTTACTTTATTTTTTTGCAAAACAATGCCTCCACTCAAAGCATAAGGGAGGCATATTTTGAAAGCAGAAAATATTTCCATATACATTAGGCAAATCTCAGTTTTGCATGGCTTTTTAGGAGAAGCTTGCTGCTGCAGATTACTCTGGGGAGCAGAATAAATTCAATAGGATTCAGAACGATCCAGGTACTGATTCTTAGATATATGCAGTGTCTCTCTCTCTCTCTCTCTCTCTCTCTCTATATATATATATATATATATATATATATATATATATATATATATATATATATATACACACACACACACACACACACACACACACACACACACACACACATATACATATATACAACAGCACGAAGCTTAAAACTTCAGCCTGATGATGGTGAATGTGATTTCACCGAAACGTCGCATAGACACTCAAAATATTACACGGGGCAAAACCCGAACTCAGAACAATCTACATATATATATATATATATATAATATATATATATATATATATATATATATATATATATATATATACACATACATACATACATACATACATACATATATATATATATATATATATATATATATATATATATATATACAGTGATCCCCCGGGTTTCGCGATCCCGATCATTGCGAAAGGCTATATAGCGATTTTTCAACCCGGAAGTAAAAACACCATCTGCGCATGCGCACCCTTTTTTCTATGGCCACGCATGCGTAGATGGCGCCGGGCAGATCAGCTGCTGGGCGGCTTCCCTGGGTCTTCCCCCTCTTGCTGGCGGGAGGGCGAGCGGCGGGCATCAGCGAGGAGTTTGCGTGGGCGGCAGGGAAACCCCAGCGCCGCTTCCCAGCTGAGTCCTGAAGCCAAACGTGGAAGTTCGCTTCAGGACTCAGCTGGGAAGCGGCGGCGAGCAAACGGCGTGGGCGGGCGAAGGGCGGGCGTGCGGGCAGGCAGGCGGAGGACAAGCAGCGGGTGGACAAGCGGCGGGCGTGGCAGCAGCGAAGAGTTTGCGTGGGCGGTGGGGAAACCCCAATCTTCGGCTCCTCGCTGCATGCGCAGATGGTGTTTTTACTTCCGCACCGCTACTTCGCGATAAACCGATCATTGCGAGGGGTCCTGGAATGGAACCCTCGCGATAATCGGGGGACGTCACATGTTTTTTTTGCTGAATTTGAAAATTAAGGGAGACTAGGATAGATCTATTTCGGCCTTATTTTGGCCTCATCAGCTAGCCATACCCATTGGGACTTGAGCCTGCAACCTTTGCCTTGTAAGGCAGAGAATTATCCTCTAGGCTACAGTATCCAATCCCTTCAGTGCTGCACCAGGGAAGGGTTACATATTTTTGTGTCGAATCACCTTGGTGTATTGAAGCAACATCACAGCTCCTTATTTGCCTCTCGGCCCAACTCAGGGCCATTTCCAAGGCAGTTAATTTTATTGATAGCCAACAATTCTATCTGTATGTGTCACATGGTTTTTTTTTCTGAATTTGAAAATTAAGGGAGACTAGGATAGATCTATTTCAGCCTTAATTTGGCCTCATCAGCTAGCCATACCCACTGGGACTTGAACCTGCAAACTTTGCCTTGTAAGGCAGAGAATTATCCTCTAGGCTACAGTATCCAATCCCTATCACACACACACAAACACATACACACACACACATAAACAAACAAACAAAAAAGTAACAACCAATAGTTTTAAATTCTTTTCATTTTAATATTTCAACATTGCAACAAGCAGTATTATTAAATAGGGAGAGAGAGGGGAAGACATGTTTTATAATGTAGTTGTTAACAATGGAATTTCCTCCCCCCTCTCTCCCATTGTTGGTGGTTCCATGATGAAAGGATTTGCTGGGGACATCATCATTGACTAGGGGGAGTGTCCAGCTGGGGCTTCCATGTCCCTTTGAAATTGTCCACCAAAGTAGTACCCATTAATCTACTCACGGTTTTCTGAACTGCTAGGCCGGCAGGAACTGGAGCTGATGATGGGAGCTCACTCCGTTGTGCTGTATCAACAGGTCTCAAATGTGAGCCCACCAATCATCAGCCCAGCATTCTAACCTTGGGAGCCACCATGTTTCAGCCCAAACAAGGTACGTGATGTCTAATTGGTCCCAACTGTCTTACCCCATAAGTAAGAGTGGCAGGTTGATGTTAAAGTAAAACAGGATAGGGTTACAATCCATACTTCCAACTCATCTGTAATCAGCCAGAGGCACCTGTCAAGGTTGATTTTTGGAATATTTAATTAACAAACTTGATTTATAGTTCATGATTTATTAGAAGAGAACTGAACCAGGCTCAGGTTAAGGCATAATTTTCAGTCTTATTGAATGATGATTTCTTTCTTAGTCTGGAACCCTCCATAGACAAAACAGTTGAGCAAATAATCAGAAAGGATGTGACAGCATTCTTACTCAGTAACTAATCTGAAGAATTCTTCCTAGTAGAATAACCTTTGAGTTTTAGGAATGAAATTTAGGGATAGAAATAGAATTGTAGTATCTGTCTGTCTGTCGGTCTGTCTAGCTTAACTTATTCTATCTATCTATCTATCTATCTATCTATCTATCTATCTATCTATCTATCTATCTATCTATCTATCTATCATCATCTATCTATCTATCTATCTATCTATCTATCTATCTATCTAATCTATCTATCTATCTATCTATCTATCTATCTATCTATCTATCTATCTATCTATCATCTATCTATCTATCTATCATCTATCTATCTATCTATCTATCTATCTATCTATCTATCTATCTATCTATCTATCTATCTACCTACCTACCTACCTACCTACCTACCTACCTACCTAAATCTATCTAACTATCTATCTATCTATCTATCTATCTATCTATCTATCTATCTATCTATCTATCTATCTATCTACTTACCCACCTACCTACCTACCTACCTACCTACCTATCTATCATCTATCAATCTAGCTAGCTAGCTATCATTAATCTATCTCTCTTTATCAACTATCATGTAGTTATGTCACCTATTTATAATTTTCAGAAATAACTTTTATAAGAAGGAATTAGAACATTGTCTCCTACATCTGTGTGTCTGAAAGAACATGGTGTCTTCATTATACCAAAAATGGTGGAAGGATAGATGGATGGATGGATGGATAGATGGATGGAAGAAAGGAAGGGGGGGAGGGAGGGAGGAAGGAAGGAAGGAAGGAAGGAAGGAAGGAAGGAAGGAAGGGAGTAAGGATATAATATAAACTTAACCACCACAACCCCCCAAAAGTATGTCCTTTTTCCCAGTGAAATATTAGTGGGTGATGTCTTATTTTCAAATTTTCTTCTGCACAGATTATTTTAAATTCAGTCATCTGGGAAGCAGTGCAGCTATGTGTCAAGATTTATTTCATCATATATATCTGGCACTAAAATTAATGTTCTATTCAAAATGCATTGTCATGGATTGATTTTTATAGACCGAATATTTAGGGTCAGATTTTTCTACCCAAAAGTCAAATAACAAAGGAGGGAGCAGTGTATGATGGATATCAAGGTCAATTGATATTTAGTGTTTCTAATTTTGTCTCTTGTTTCTTTCTTTCTTTCTTTCTTTCTTTCTTTCTTTCTTTCTATCTTTCTTTCTATCTCTTTCTTTCTTTCTTTCTTTCTTTCTTTTTTCTTTCTTTGTTTCTCTCTCTCTCTTTCTTATTTGTTTGTCTGTCTGTTTCTATCTATCTATCTATCTATCTATCTATCTATCTATCTATCTATCTATCTGAAAATATCTGCTATAAATTTATTCATGTCTAAATGAATAACTTTATAGCAGATATTTGGGGAAAGCAATGTATTTTGCACCTATATTTTTATCATTGAAAATCAACGCTACAATTTAGTTTTGAAAATTGAAATATGAAATTTGGCAACCTCCCTTAAACACTCAAATGACAAAAAAAAAACCCTTTTTTTCCTGCTGGATAGAATATATATGTTTTCTCACACTTGGCAAAAGATTGCCAAGAAATTAGTCTTGGATCTAACTTTTTCCCAGTTCTCCATCGATGAAGACATATCTGTCATTTGTTCTCTGCTGTTGCAGTGAGGAAATTGGTTGCTTTTTTCTTCCAATTTCTTCTGAAATCTTCTGGCAGTGTGGGTGAATTAAATGAAAGGGTTTGGAGCTTGCAGTTGCTTGGAAGCAGAATCTAGGCATGGCATCCAGTGGTGGGATTCATCCAGTGTGGACTGGTTCATGCAAACTGGCCTCACCCCACTTTGCCCTTCCAGGATGCAAGCAGAGAGACGTGTTGGCTGGACAAACTGCTGTTAGACTTTGGGCGAGCTGAAATAAGACCCATCATCATGTATGAGGACAATCAAAGCTGTATCAAGCTAGTCCAAAATGAGAAAATTGGCTGCCGGAGAAAACACATTAGTGTGAGAGCCTACCGCCTGAAGGAGCTGAGTGACGAAGGAACTGTTGAACTTGTATATTTTCTGACAGGCCAGATGACTGCAGACATGCTGACGAAACTGCTTCTGAGAGAAAGCTTTGAGGGACTACGTGCAAAGATTGGACTCATTGCATGAAATATTATTGTCTTGTAATAAAATATATTGTGATATTGTTTTTGTGCATCATGGAAAATCATGGAATATCATGGAATCAATTCTAAATCGATCAATCACCCTCTACTTAGAATCTAATAACCTACTCTCAAACAAACAATTTGGATTCCGAAAGAAATTAACCTGCAACCTACAACTACTTCAATACAAAAACATTTGGACTACCCACCTCGACCAAGGAGTTCGCACATGCCCCATTTTGGCTTCCAGGTAAGTTCAGAGAGGTCTACTAGGTCCAAAATGGGCATGGTTGTGTGCCGTGCACTCTCTTCCATGGTCCATTTTCGGTCCCTGGAGGCTTCAGGGAAGCTTGCTTGCTTGCTTGCTTGCTTGCTTGCTTGCTTATTCATTCATTCATTCATTCATTCATTCATTCATTCATTCATTCATTCATTCATTCATTCATTCATTTATTGGATTTGTATGCTGCCCCTCTCCGTACACTCGGGGCGGCTAACAACAGTAACAAAAAACAGCATGTAAATCCAATACTAAAACAACTAAAAGCCTTATTGTAAAACCAAACATACAAACATACAAACATACCATACATGAATTGTAAAGGCCTAGGGGGAAAGAATATCTCAGTTCCTCCATGCCTGACGGCAGAGGTGGGTTTTAAGGAGCTTACGAAGGCAAGGAGGGTGGGCGCAATTCTAATCTCCGGGGGGGGGAGTTGGTTCTAGAGGCCCGGGGCTGCCACAGAGAAGGCTTTTCCCCTGGGCCCCGCCAAACAACATTGTTTTGTTGACGGGACCCGGAGGAGGCCCACTCTGTGGGACCTAACCGGTCGCTGGGATTCGTGCAGCAGAAGGCGGTCTCGTAGATACCCTGGTCTGGTGCCATGACTAGGCTCAAAATGAGGTGCAGGTGTGTTTGGAAGTGTCCTGCCCTGCAGCCAGTTTTTACTCCCAGGAGGCTTCAGGGAGACTATTAGGCCCAAAATAGGGCACAGTGGGCACAGCAGGCTATGCAGAACATCCCTGCATGCCCTGTTTTTGCTCCTGGGCTGTGCAGAAGGCCGGGTGCTGTCTGTTACATTCCCCCTGGCCCTGCCAGCCCAGCCAGTTATTAGGGCAGAGAACCGGTTGTTACATTATTTGAATCTCATCACTGATGGCATCAGACATTATGAGATTTGAACCACATTGGCCTTCAAGAAGTCCACATCTCCCTCAACATTGAGGCCAGGATGGGTTCCTCCTGGGTGGTTATATGTCTATGGATATTCTTAGTCATTAAGGTCATGGTTGTCTCAAAGGTCCTTTTTTCAAAAATGGAATAGGACAATGGTTTTGCACATTTTGCAGTTGAAGTCAGAACTGAAGAAGCTTCTTGGATGAGAAGTGAAACATCTTGTAAAACAACAACTACAACAGCAACAACAATAATGTCCAGCTGACTTTTTGGCAAAAAAAAATAACACTTTATGGGGATTCATGCTCCAATTGTGTGTTGTTGTTGTTGTTTGTGGGGTGGGGGTTGTTGTCATTAGGATGTTATGATGTGTAGCTTGCCAATAAATTGAGACATTTTCTCACTTATTTTCAGTGGGATACTGATGATAGAATATACTTTGTATTTCAAACCTTCTCCCTCAAATTCAAGAAAAGCCCAGTTCAACAATTGGCCCAACTATAATTAGCCCTATAATGTATTTTAACTCTGGCAAAAGAAGTAAAATATTAGACAACACGCACAACTGTTAAAATTTCAACTCGCATCACACCCCAAAAAAACAAAATAAAACAAATCATTTCTGATCCCTGATCCAATCAGTCGAAACTCTGGATCAATCTGATAAGCAAACAAATAAGGTAGCTAAGGAAGATCAAACATTTCACTGACTGGGAATAAATAACCAATTCCCTAGTATATTTGTCTGTCATAACTGACTGAACTAATGAGATGTTATGGAATATTTATGAACGGGCCTTCATTGGAGGGAAATTTGGGGTAGCAGAGGTTACCAAGTGGATCGAGTAAGAAGAATGTTGGAAGAAATAATGCCATGGAGGAAAGGAGTGAAAGAGAAAGAAAAAAATATATCTAGCTGTTCTGCACCATTCTTTTGCTTTAAAATCACTCCAGGCTGAGAAAAGTATTCCGTGAAAGGTGGCAAGTAGAGACAGTTCAATTGTATGTATTAAATTGAATTAGGTTTTGGGGTGAAAATTAGACAATGATAAAGGATGTAACCTAATGAAAATACATCACAGATCTGCTTGAAGAAGAAGTCTTCTCCATAGTCCCTGCCTTAAGTCATTCCTAATAGAATAGAATAATAGAATTGGAAGGGATCTAATAAGTCATCTACTCCAACTCCCAATCCAAGCAGGAGAGCCTACACCAGTGATGGCGAACCTTTTTTTCCATTGGGTGCCGAAAGAGTGTGCATAATTCAATGCCCGGGGAGCATGAAAACAGCTTCTATTTCCCAACTTCTGGTGGGCCCAGTAGGCTTGTGTTTCACCTTCCCCAGTCAACTGGAGCTGGGTGGGTGGGAGGTAAAAATGCCCTCCCCCATCGCCAAGGAGGCTCCCTGGAAGCTAAAAATGCACTCCCGGAGCTTCTATGCAGCCAAAAATCAGCTAGCCAGCACATAGAGGCACATTGGAGTTGAGCTAGGGCAACAGCTCCCATGCCAGTAGATATGCCACTTGTGTCACCCATGCCATAGGTTCACCATTACTGCTCTACACCATTTCTGACAGTCTCTTCTTGAAGGCTTCTAGTGATAAGGTTGCCACAACTTTTGAAGGCAATAGCAATAGCACTTAGACTTATATATCACTTCACAGTGCTTTTACAGCCCTCTCTAAGCGGTTTAGAGAATCAGCATATTGCCCCCTAACAATCTGGGTCCTTGTTTTACCGATCTCAAAGGTAAGGAAATCTGTGTCAGCCTTGAGCCTGGTGAGATTCGAAAAGCCAAATTGTAAGCAGTCTGAAGTCAGCAGAAGTAGCCTGCAGTACTGCATTCTAACCACTGTGTCATTGCAGCTCAAGCTGTTCCATTACTTGATTGTTCTCACTATCAGAAAATTTCTCCTTATTTCTAGGTTGAATCTCTCCTGGATTAGTTTCCATCCACTATTCCTTGTCTGGCCTTCAGGTGCTTTGGAAAATGGGTTGACCCCTCCTATCTGTCTCCTCAAGTATTTGAATACTGCTATCATGTCTCCCTTGATCCTTCTCATCACTAGACTAGTGGGTGACACTTCCTTCATGCTCTGAGGACCTAATGGAAGCATCCATGTGAATTTCTTGGTGTGTTCTTTTTATTTACCAGCTGGCTGTACCCATTTTTGCGTGATCAAACATCTAAAACTAAATAGGCCTGCCTTTTCTTAAATTTTTGGTCCACAGGAAGACCAACGTCATCACCCCTCATATGAACCTCTGGCTAGCTGCTGCCATCTAGTGAGTTTAATCTTCAGAAAGGTTGTCAAGTATAGGGATTTGGTGGTCGGTTGGGTATATGGTATTTTCTACGTAATCTATTTTTGTTGGGAATTAATTAATTAATTGGTTAATTTTATTTATTTATTTATTTATTAAATTTGTATGCCGCCCCTCTCTGTATACTCAGGGCGGCTCACAACAGTAATAGAAAAAACAATTTACAATACAAATCTAATAATTAAAATATTTAAAAAACATGCACACAACATACCATACATAAACAATATAGGCCTGGGGAAGTTATCTCAGTTCCCCCATGCCTGACAGCAGAGGTGAGTTTTAAGGAGTTTACGGAAGGCAAGGAGGGTGGGGGCAGTTCTAATCTCAGGGGGGAGCTGGTTCCAGAGGGTTGGGGCCGCCCCTGGGACCCGCCAAACAATATTGTTTAGTCGACGGGACCCGGAGAAGGCCAACTCTGTGGGGCCTAATCGGTCGCTGGAATTCACGTGGCAGAAGGCGGTCCTGGAGATATTCTGGTCCGATGCCATGAAGGGCTTTAATTTACTTCCAAGTAATATGATAAATATGACTGATTTAATCCCTCCCCTAAACTCTCTCAACAAAAATAACCAACTGTTTAACAAAGATACAGGAAGCAAGAATGGGCCACAATTCACAGACGCAGCCCACAAAATTTAAAAATATAACAATTTCTACTCCCCATCTGTTGTACTCATTTCTCCCTGACCTACATCCCCTCCTTAGTCTTAATGAATTTATTCTTCATTTCAGGTACCCATTGATCAGCCTAATAATTAAGATTTGAATTGGCCATGTAGATATATCATTGGTGTGACACTGAATTATGGATGACTTAAAAAGTGTGAACCGATTTCAATGGGCCAAAGGTAACAACAATAACGTATCACTGAAATCTTAACATGTTGCATGGAATATCAGTTGTTGATGTCTCCTTTCCTATTGGCCATGGTTCCTTAGGACATTCATCCAAGTAGAATTTGCATTTTTAATCAACTCTGACATGTACAGAAAGAAAGGAATTGGGAGTTTGTCCCAATAAGGATTAAGTCACCTTCCCAGAGAAGTTTGCCGGGAAACAGATAAACTTTTAAAGTGGGAACTGGTTAAAGAAATTGACCTTTATATATTTATTTATCTGGCATAAATTTACCTTCCCATCTGCCTAATCAGCTATTTTTTACTTAGCTGTGAAATATTTCCCTTTGTGGGCCAAAAACTGCTGTATAAGCTGTCTTTAAATTATTTTAAATGGAGTTCCCAGCTACCATTCATTCATTAGACATTTTATAGTTATCAGCCCCAGCGCAAAACCACCGCCACCACTATACCATAAGGTAGGAGGGGGAAAAGTTGTGATTTTTACGACTTGGCTACATTAATTAATTTATTAAATATTAATGATGGAAAAGCAATTCAAATGATGCTATATTAACGGTCTCTGGAACACTAACATGTTATTGCCCCATTCATCAGTGCTTGTGGTTGTAACGTACAGAGGACTATAACTGTTAGATGAGGTTTATTCAAAGCATATGTTGTTAATCTCGTTAATGGAATAACAAATATATGGCTGGGTGTATTATCTTGGAGACTTACACTTAGCCACACACATATCATCGGCTGCAGACGGGATGATTACAGCCTCTTTCTACATCAGGGGAAAATGCCTGACATAAATTAATGCATTTGATAGCCATAAATGTACTTGTAATTCCATTGCTGTCTACTTTGTAATCAATAGGGGCACAGAAGGGAACTGACGCAGAATTCTCCCTTCCACCTTATTATCAGACATGAACTACGGTTTGTGTCCAGCTTTAGAACGGATCCCAAGAGGTCAGATTGAAGAGCCGTGCATGTTCATTTAATGTGATGCAGCTTCTGGTTCAAGAAAAGATTCATTTCTGAAGCTTTCCGCTGAACCATACTTTTTAAGAAAGACCCCCAACCCCCCCCCCCCCCCAAAAAAAAAAAATACCCACAAGAGTCTCCTGTGATAAGCTGGCAGGAACAAAACAGGCTCCTTTGAAAAGTGTTCGGAAACTTCAGATCGTGCAGAATGCGGCCGCGAGAGCCATTGTGGGCCTTCCCATATTCGCCAACATTTCTGCAACACTCCGTGGCCTGCACTCGTTGCTGATCAGTTTTCGGTCACAATTCAAAGTGTTGGTTATGACTTTTAAAGCCCTACATGGCACTGGAGCAGAGTACCTCCGGAACCGCCTGCTACTGCACGAATCCCAGCGACCGATAAGGTCCCACAGAGTTGGCCTTCTCCAGGTCCCGTCGACTAAACAATGTTGTTTGGTGGGCCCCAGGGGAAGAGCCTTCTCTGTGGTGGCCCCAACCCTCTGGAATCAACTCCCCTCGGAGATTAGAACTTCCCCCACCCTCCTTGCCTTTTGTAAGCTACTCAAGACCCACCTATACTGCCAGGCATGGGGGAACTGAGACACCTTCCCCAGGCTTTTATACTTTATGTTTGGTATGTATGTGTTGTTTGGTTTTAAATGATAGGGTTTTATATCTCTTTTTCTCTTTTAATGTTAGATTTGTTCCACTGTAACATTGTTTTATTATTGTTGTGAGCCGCCCCAAGTCTTCGGAGAGGGGCGGCATACAAATCTAATAAATTATTCTTATTCTTATTCTTATTCTTATTCTTATTCTTATTCTTATTCTTATTCTTATTCTTATTCTTATTCTTATTCTTATTCTTATTCTTATTCTTATTCTTATTCTTATTCTTATTCTTATTCTTATTCTTATTCTTATTCTTATTCTTATTCTTATTCTTATTCTTATTCTTATTCTTATTCTTATTCTTATTCTTATTCTTATTCTTATTCTTATTCTTATTCTTATTCTTATCATTATTCTTATTCTTATTCTTATTCTTATTCTTATTCTTATTCTTATTCTTATTCTTATTCTTATTCTTATCATTATTCTTATTTTTATTATATAGTAAGGCTAGAAGACAACCAGCTAAATATGAGCCAGCAGCTTGCAGCAGTAGCCAAAAAAAGCCAGTGCAATCCTAAATTGCATTAACAGAGGGATACAATCAAGATCAAGTGAGGTATTAACACCACTCTATAAAGCCTTAGTTAGACCACACCTGGAGTATTGCATGCAGTTTTGGTCACCACACTGCAAAAAAGATGTTGAGACTCTAGAAAAAGTTTAGAGGAGAGTAACCAGGATGATAGAGAACTGAGTCTAAAACATATGAAGAACAGTTACAGGAATAGGGCATGGCTAATCTAGTGAAAAGAAGGACCAGGGGAGACACGATAGCAGTGTTCCAATATTTGAGGGGCTATCACGGTGAGGATGGGGTCAAGCAGTGTTCCTTCCATTGAGGACCTGTATACTGCACGAGTCAAAAAGAGGGGAGGGAAAATATTTACTGACCCCTCACATCCTGGACACAAACTGTTTCAACTCCTACCCTCAAAACTTCGCTAAAGAGCACTGCACAGTAAAACAACTAGACACAAGAACAGTTTTTTTCCCAGTGCCATCACTCTACTAAACAAATAATTCCCTCAACACTGTCAAACTTTTTACTAAGTCTGCACTTCTATTGTACTAGTTTTTCTCATCATCCCTATCATCCTTTTCCTCCCACTTAGGACTGTATGACTGTAACTTGTTGCTTGTATCCTAAGATTTTTATTAATATTGATTGTTTCTTCATTGCTTATTTGACCTATATGACAACAATTAAGTGTTTCTTGGCAAATCTATATTTTCTTTTATATACACTGAGAGCATATGCACCAAGACAAATTCCTTGTGTGTCCAATCACACTTGGCCAATAAAGAATTCTATTCTATTCTATTCTATTCTCCAAAGCAGCCGAAAGCCAGCTGGCAGCCCCAGGCAAGTAATAATGGATGGGAACTGAATAAAGAGCGATTCAACCTGGAAATAAGGAGAAAGTTTCTGACAGTGAGAATAATCAACCAATGGAACAGTTGCAGGAGCTTCATCACTGGAGACTTTCAAGAAGAGATTGGCCTGCCTTTTGTCATAAATGGTGTAGAATCTCGTGCTGGAGTGGAGGAGAGGGGTAGACTAGATGACCTAGTGATGGGCGAACCCAACAATGTTCAGGTTCGGCAAGTTCGGCCAAACTTTATGCAAAATTCGGCTGAACCCAAACTGAACCCGAACTCGAACGGGGAATCCCTCCCATGAAGAGATTCTGGGGGCGGAGCTTTGACGTCACCGGCAAGTTGCTAAGGAGGCCAAGGTGATGGAATCCAGGAAGTGATCATCTTGGTGTCCTTAGCAACCTGCCGGTGACGTCAAAGCTCCGCCCCCGGAATCTCTTCGTGGAAGGGATTCCCCAGCTCCTTCAAAGGGAGGTCTTCACGTAAAAATAAACATTGTTATTGTTGAATCTGTATATATTACCATGTAAATAGTTGCCTGAGGTGAATGCTGTAACCAGGCAGATTGAAAAGAATAGGACGCGTCTGATTGGCTCAGACGCAGCACAGCTCTTTTGGGCGCGAGCCTTAAGAGTATAAATAGAGCCGAGTTTCTCATTGCCGGCTGGTGAGTTCCCAGCTGATTGTCACTTGCGGAAAGAGCTGAATAAAGGGAACCACTGTTTAGCAATTCGTCTGGCGTCTCAATACTTTTCACTGGCGACGAGAACCGGAGAGAACCTACAAGCAAGATGAATCCTTCGCAGATCGGCCGAGCACCCGACTACTTCGACCCCGAAAAAGCGTCTTGGGAAGCCTACATGACCCGCTTCGAAATCTTCCTGGAAGCCGCCGGAATGGGGACCGCCGAAGACGACAGGAAGCGAGCCATCTTCCTTAACTACTGCGGCCCCGAGATCTTCGACTTGGCTCAAACACTCACCGATCCGCTTCCTGCCAAGAGCGTGCCGTGGCCAGACTTACAATCCAAGCTTGCGGGTCATTTCAAACCCACGAAGCCAGCTGTGGTGTACCGCCATCAGTTCTCCAGGATGGCCCAACGAGAAGCTGAGTCTATCAATCAATTCGCCACAAGACTCCGAACCGTCCTGTCAAAATGCCGTTTTGACAGCCCAGAAGCTCGACTAACAGACGCGATTATATTCGGCATGAAAAACGCCACCGTACGAGGCAAACTCCTCACCGAGGACGAACCTACATTACAAACCGTCATCAAGCTTGCCCAGACAGCCGAGGTCGCCGAAGCGGCTGCCAAAGACCTCCAAAGCCACGTCAACAAAGAAACCGTCTCTAAAATCTCCTCCACAACCGATCCAGCCGACGACCTCAACCCGCCATCCGCCACCGACGATTCCTGCCTCCTGCTTCCCAGCGACCCCGCACGACAGCCGAGATACCCTCGCACACAAGCTCCATGCCCAGGTTGCCGGGGAAATCATCCGCGACTTCGCTGCCCGTTTCGGGAAGCCATCTGTCGCCGCTGCAATCGGCGCGGTCACATCGCTGAGGCCTGCCGGGCTCCCCAGCCAGAGGAAACCTTCTCTGCTCCGCGCCAACAGCGTTTCTCCTACCAGGCTCCACAGGCCCGTGAAAACCGGCCTCCCAGATCTTTTACCCGGAAAAACAACTTAGCCGCTAACCGCGACTACAACAGAGGTAACTGTCAAACTTACGTAAATTGCGCAAATTCAACGCAAGGCACCAAAATCATTATTTCCCTACTTTTAAATGGCCAGCCTTGTGATCTAGAACTGGACACCGGGTCTAGGCATTCTATTATGCCTTGGGACAAATTTAAAATGTATATGCCACATGTCTGTAAGTCTATGTTAACTCAAACTGCTTTGATTATAAGGGATTTCCAGGGACATGTAATCCCTGTATTGGGGAAAATTGATATTCCTGTACAATTCAAATCTGTTAATTGTTCCCTACCTTTGGTGATAGTGGATGGGGCAAGGCATTCCCTCCTTGGGTTAACCTGGATGGGCCCCTTAGGTATTGAGATCTCTGGCATCTGTTTAGTACAGTCCCCTCCTAATACCCCAGACTTTGTACTTGAGTTTCCTGAAGTATTCAGCCCCACTTTGGGAACGTATAAGGGAGACCCTATCTCTTTCTCCATAGACCCAAAGGTTCCGCCCATTCGCCTGAAACCACGAAGGGTTCCTTTACCTTTACTGCCTAAACTAGACCTTCAGTTAGATCAACTTATTGCTCAAGGAATCCTAGTCCCTGTAGAGCAAGGGCCTTGGGAGACTCCAATTGTCACTCCATTGAAACCAGACGGTTCACTAAGGGTCTGTGCAGACTACAAGTCTACTATAAATAAGGCCCTTCAGCATCACCCCTATCCCATACCTGTAGTTCAGCACCTCCTACACTCCCTAGGAGAGGGAAAAGTCTTTGCAAAGATCGATCTTGCTCAGGCATACCTGCAGCTTCCGGTCGATGAGCCTACCTCTTTGGCTCAGACCATTGTCACGCACAGAGGTGCTTTCCGATGCACAAGATTGCAATTCGGGGTAAGCATAGCCCCTGGGATCTTTCAGAGCTTAATGGAGCGAGTGTTAGCGGGGCTTGAAGGAACCATACCCTACTTCGATGATATACTAATTTCGGCTAAAACCATTCCCCAATTGAACCAGAGAATCAGGGCTGTCCTACAACGACTCCAATCCAAGGGCCTCAGGGTAAAAGCAGACAAGTGTGTATGGGGCACCACTAGTATTGAATTTCTAGGGTATAGAATAGATAGTCAGGGCATCCACCCCACAACCGATAAATTAAAAGCAATTACCGAAGCGCCTGAACCAACCAATAAGACTGAACTACAAGCTTTTTTAGGTCTTCTGAATTTTTATTCTATTTTTTTGAGACAGAAGGCAACGGTCGCAGAACCCCTCCACCGACTCCTTCAGAAGGGAATTCCCTGGACCTGGGGCAGACCTGAACGCCAAGCATTTTCTCTAATAAAGACCTTATTGACTTCTACTAGTGTGGTGGTTCAGTACAGTTCAGTCTTGCCCATAAGGCTTACATGCGATGCTTCGGCTTATGGGGTGGGCGGAGTACTGGCCCACGTAATGCCAGACAACACTGAGGCACCTATAGCTTTTTTCTCCAGAACACTAACCCCTGCTGAACGTAACTATAGCCAGTTGGATAAAGAGGCCCTGGCTTTAATAGCTTGCGTTAAGAAATTCCATAATTATTTATTTGGAAGGAGATTTGAATTAATAACCGACCACAAACCCCTTTTGGGACTTTTGCCTTCAGATAAACCTACCCCTCCGTTCATGTCCCCTAGACTGATTAGATGGGCTCTCTTCCTCTCCAGTTATCAGTACACCTTAATACATAAGGGAGGGAAGTCCATAAGCCACGCTGATGGACTAAGCCGGTGCCCCTTGGCACAAAGAGGGGAGGAACCAGTTCCTTCAGAGGATGTACTACTGCTAGAAATAGAAGAAACCCCCCTAACTTCAGCCAAGGAAGTGGCTGAGCATACTAAGGCAGATCCCATTCTTCAAAGAGTGATCAATTGTATACTCAGGGGTTGGCTTGGGGGACCAGAGGAGGGGGGACTGGCAGACTTTAAGACAAAGCGACTAGAATTGTCATACTTGAAGGGATGTGTACTATGGGGGGATCGAGTGGTCATTCCAACCACACTTAGGCAAAAGGTGTTGAGTATGTTGCATGTGGGACACCCAGGCATGGTCCGAATGAAGGGGTTGGCAAGAGGATACCTGTGGTGGCCGGGCCTAGATCTCGATATAGAACATTGGGTAGCTAAGTGTGACCCCTGTCAGGAGTCACGACCCAATCCCCCTCGAACTGCCCCCGTAGAGTGGGGAGAGCCCACTGGGCCTTGGTCCAGGATACATATAGACTTTGCTGGCCCCATCGGGTCCCAGTTTTTCCTGGTGGTCGTAGATGCTTTTTCTAAGTGGGTAGAGATAGTGACTATGCAGAATATAACAACATGTGCCACCATAAAGGCTCTGTATCACTTGTTTGCAACCCATGGGTGTCCTGATGTCCTTGTTTCAGATAATGGACCACAACTGACCGCACGACAATTTGAGGTGTTTTTGAGTAATCTAGGGGTCAGACATGCGCTAATCTCCCCTTACTCCCCATGGGCTAACGGGTTGGCTGAACGTTATGTGCGTGTGGCGAAAGAGGCGCTGCGCAGAGCAGGCCCTGGGGAAGTACAGAGTAAATTAGACCAATTCCTGTTAATGCAACATATTACTCCAAATGCTGCCACCCATAAAAGCCCTGCAGAAGTCTTAATGGGGCGGAAACTAAGGTCCCCTTTAGACAGGTTACACCCCCGATTCTTGAACACCATGGGTCAAGGTGAAATGTCTGTAATGCCTGAAAGAAGCATGTATCTAGGCCAGAATGTATTTGCCCGAAATTTTGATGGGGGAGTTCAATGGGTAAAGGGAAAAGTCCTACAACAAAAAGGGCCTAAAACATATTTAATACAATTAGAGGATGGCCGTATTTGGAAACGGCACATTGATTACTTAAGGGGGCGGATTAACTCTGAAAATACGCAAACCGCCATTGTAACCTCTTCCCCCAAAGCAGACTCTTATGTACAACCCGACTTATTGGATGTAAATTTGGGCTCACCGAGGCTGGAACGCTCCAACGACACCAACGAGCCACCATCATCCTCCTCCGACGTCGATTCGGCCTCCATCCGGACTTCGCTGCAGGCCGGAGCCCCCACTCGGGCCCAGCCAGGCTCCGGATCCGACAGAGAGCCAACCTCCACCAACGAAGTCCCAGACTCAACTGAATTGCGCAGGTCTGAGCGAGCCGCACGCAGACCTTCACGATTGGAGGACTTCATCACATGGCTCAGCTGATGGACAGTTGCAACTAACTAAGGAGGGAGGGGTGTTGAATCTGTATATATTACCATGTAAATAGTTGCCTGAGGTGAATGCTGTAACCAGGCAGATTGAAAAGAATAGGACGCGTCTGATTGGCTCAGACGCAGCACAGCTCTTTTGGGCGCGAGCCTTAAGAGTATAAATAGAGCCGAGTTTCTCATTGCCGGCTGGTGAGTTCCCAGCTGATTGTCACTTGCGGAAAGAGCTGAATAAAGGGAACCACTGTTTAGCAATTCGTCTGGCGTCTCAATACTTTTCAGTTATGTTTATGAAAAAGGACACCACTGGAAGCAAAGGACAACCTGCTGGTGATGTCAAAGCTCCAAATGCCGAACATGACCCCAAACTTTGCCCGAAGTTTGAAAAAAAATTCGGGTCGTGTTTGGCATACCGAACACCGCAAAATTTGATACAGACCCGAATTGTGCGGGTTCGGTTCGCCCATCACTACCTACAATGTCCCTTCCAACTCTGTGAGGACACGCAAAAGATGAAGTGGTGGAGAGAATATTTTGAAGTTGATTGGAAACAACTTGCTTCAGCTAGAATCAGCTTGAGGCCAAGTGTGATCACCTGCAAAATATTTTTCATTCCCAATCTTCAGGGGAAATTGCCCGTGCTTGTGTCACCACTGTGCTTGTACACACAAACGTAATAGCAAATTCAAAGAAAGAACAAGGTGGGTTGAAGTACAGAGTGAACGGGAGATTCGCCCTAGAGGCAAATCCTATTTTGAAACAATCCAGTGATATATGAGGAGGGAAATGAATCAAAAAGAGGATAAAAGAGCAAAGGAACTGGAGGGAAAGAGAACTTTGCAGAAATGGCTGATCAGGGTATGCGATTCACGTTTTCAGAATGCCCAAAAGCATCAGCGATCTGTAGATTTCAGTCCCTGACATCCAAAGGCTGACTTGGGAGAAGACATCATTGTGTCTGCTCTTCTCCAGAAAAAAGTAGCAGCTAAAAGAATAAAGCTGTCCTTTATATCCCTGTTCTTATTTAACGTGAAACGTTTGAAAAGCAGTTTAGTGCCATTTTAGCAGCTGCAAGTGAGATGGATTGTGTGCTGTCTTATGACAGTGCAATGTACGGGGATGACTGTCAGTCAGGAATTAGAGAAGAGGCCTTATGTGGAAAGGGAGTTCCAGCTACTGTTTCAATCACTGATTTAAGCTTGGATTAAGAGAGTGCACGACGGATATCTGCAGTCTGAAGAAGGGCTGAAAGAATGGATCAGGGTGGCCCACTTTTAATACTGCAGGGAGGAATGAAGGCTGGCTAAGGTTTATGGTCATACTTTCACAGACTTCACCTGGTGCTGTTGGAGACTTTTATTATTCTATTCTATTCTATTCTATTCTATTCTATTCTTTTCTATTATTTTATTTTATTTTATTTTATTTTATTTTATTTTATTTTATTTTATTTTATTTTATTTTATTTTATTTTATTTTATTTTATTTTATTTTATTTTATTTTATTTTATTTTATTTTATTTTATTTTATTTTATTTTATTTTATTTTATTTTATTTTATTTTATTTTATTTTATTTTATTTTATTTTATTTTATTTTATTTTATTTTATTTTATTTTATTTTATTTTATTTTATTTTATTTTATTTTATTTTATTTTATTTTATTTTATTTTATTTTATTTTATTTTATTTTATTTTATTTTATTTTATTTTATTTTATTTTATTTTATTTTATTTTATTTTATTTTATTTTATTTTATTTTATTTTATTTTATTTTATTTTATTTTATTTTATTTTATTTTATTTTATTTTATTTTATTTTATTTTATTTTATTTTATTTTATTTTATTTTATTTTATTTTATTTTATTTTATTTTATTTTATTTTATTTTATTTTATTTTATTTTATCCGAAAGGAGTTGCAGGGGCTCCCAAATCCAATAAATTAAACATTATTATTTTATTATTTTATTATTTTATTATTTTATTATTTTATTATTTTATTATTTTATTATTTTATTATTTTATTATTTTATTATTTTATTATTTTATTATTTTATTATTTTATTATTTTATTATTTTATTATTTTATTATTTTATTATTTTATTATTTTATTATTTTATTATTTTATTATTTTATTATTTTATTATTTTATTATTTTATTATTTTATTATTTTATCGGTTTATCGGTTTATCGGTTTATCGGTTTATCGGTTTATCGGTTTATCGGTTTATCGGTTTATCGGTTTATCGGTTTATCGGTTTATCGGTTTATCGGTTTATCGGTTTATCAGTTTATTATTAGTTTATTTTAGTATTGTTTTGTATTGTATTGTATTGTATTCCCATCTCACCACAAGATGACTCTGAGCAGCTTGCAATGTTGAATAGGATAAAACAATGCAACATTATTTATCTATCTATCTATCTATCTATCTATCTATCTATCTATCTATTTATCTATCTATCTATCTATCTATCTATCTATCTATCTATTTATTTATTTTGTCCAATACATAATGAGGGTTTTAGTATATATCTATATACACATATATTATGTACACAATAAGGATAAAACACTATAAAAATACATATTACAAATAAAACTAAAAAATGGGGAAGGAGAGAGTAGGATGAGTGGGAGAGAGGTGGGATCTATTGTTAATCTATCAATCACCTCCAACACGGTGTTCCCCCAGGCCAAGTGGATCTTGAGGTCTTTGTGAAAAGATAGGAAGGTTACGGCCAACCTCACATCGGGGCAGGTGGAGTGGCAAGATGTTCCAAAGGGCAGGAACAATAGCAGTGAAAGCTCTTTTCCTGGAGCCCACCAGGTGGAATTCCCTGGCTTAGGGCTTGCAACATGCCTCTTTTGCTGGAACAGATGAAATGGATTAATCCCATTGGGATAAGAAGATTCTTCAAGTACCCTAGACTGGACTGTTTAACTTAACTAAAGTAAATGCTATTTTATATACTTTAATGCAGCGTTTCCCAACCTTGGCAACTTGAAGATATCTGGACTTCAACTCCCAGAATTCCCCAGCCAGTGTTTGCTGGCTGGGGAATTCTGGGAGTTGAAGTCCAAATATCTTCAAGTGGACAAAGTTGGGAAACACTGCTTTAATGTATCTAGTGTTGTATGACTATCTGCTGGATATATGCTAGAACTCCTTGTTTCTTTTGTACATGTGCATACTTGATAACTCAGGGGTGACTCTGCATACTCCTTAACAGAACGTTGTAAATCTGGAACTCAATAGTCTGTCTACAGATATCCTTAATGCTTTTGTTCCAATCACAACTTACATTCAAATCCCAGTGTAGCATTTCTACCTGGGTTTTCTCCATAAATGTTCGCAGGGCCATAAGAATTAGAGACCTGGACCAATAATTTAATAAATTGGGGGGTGAGGGTAAAAGAATATTCAGCCTGGATATGAGAGGAAAAGTGAAAAGCAATTTGGACTGTTGCCCTCTAAAATGGAATTCCTTTTAGAAGCCAAAAGATCAGAAGTATCTTGCAAACTCAACCAAGTAGCAGAAGCGGGAAAATAGCAAATAGTCTTGGGGTTAAAAAGTAAGGAAGAAAAAACAAATCATGTTATAAAATTTTGCAGAAACATTTGCATCCACAACAAAGGTGGATATTCCCAAGCCTACAGTGTTTTCAATTGTAATTCAAGGTTGTGAAAAAGCTTGTACATGTGAGATGGGCAGCTGTAAAAAAAGAGAATGAATGAGTAAATAGAATAGAATAGAATTTTTATTGGCCAAGTGTGATTGGACACACAAGGAATTTGTCTTGGTGCATATGCTCTCAACGTACATAAAATAAAATATACATTTGTCAAGAATCATGTGGTACAACACTTAATGATTGTCATAGGGGTCAAATAAGCAATGAAGAAGCAATATTAATAGAAATCTTAGGATATACACAACAAGTTACAGTCATAAAGTCAACATGGGAGGAAATTGGTGATAGGAATGATGAGAAAAACTAGTAGAATAGAAGTGCAGATTTAGTAGAAAGTCTGACAGTATTGAGGGAATTATTTGTTTAGTAGAGTGATGGCGTTCGGGAAAAAACTGTTCTTGTGTCTAGTTGTCTTGGTGTGCAGTGCTCTGTAGCAACATTTTGAGGGTAGGAGTTGAAACAATTTGTGTCCAGGATGTGAGGGGTCAGTAAATATTTTACCCGCCCTCTTTTTGACTCGTGCAGTATACAGGTCCTCAATGGAAGGCAGATTGGCAGCAATTGTTTTTTCTGCAATTCTTATTATCCTCTGAAGTCTGTGTCGGTCCTGTTGGGTTGCAGCACCAAAGCAGACAGTTATAGAGGTGCAGATGACAGACTCAATGATTCCTCTGTAGAACTGAATCAGCAGCTCCTTGGGCGGTTTGAGCTTCCTGAGCTGGCGCAGAAAGAACATTCTTTGTTGTGCTTTTTTTATGATGTTTTTAATGTTAGGTGACCATTTTAGGTCTTGAGATATGATAGAACCTAGAAATTTGAAAGTCTCTACTGTTGATACTGTGTTCTCTAGTATTGTGAGAGGTGGAAGGGTGGAACGGTTTCTCTTAAAGTCTACCACCATTTCTACGGTTTTGAGTGTGTTCAGTTCTAGATTGTTCTGGTCACACCACAAGGATAGTTGTTCAACTTCCCACCTGTATGCGGATTCATCGTTGTCTCGAATGATAAATAAATATGAGAAAAAGTTGCTGATATATCTTTGAACTCGGGAGAATGGTTGAGAATGCTTAGGTTCAACAACCAAACAAATTATTCAGTGCTATTTTTTTGGAAATGCGACATCCCTCAAAAATAAGCCCTCCTTTGAAAATTAATGCCTTCCCCGAAAATAAGCCTTTCCCCAAAAATAAGCCCTTCCCAAAAATATTTAACCGCATGCACAGCCCATCACCACCATTTCCACTGGTTAGGGTTTGAGAGACAGAGCTGGAAATCAGGTAAGATGTCAAGAGGAGCCCTGTATTGTTCCATGCACCCCAAAATAATAAGAGTTCCCCAAAAATAAGGTCAATGTCATTTACCTGGAGACCTTGGCCTGCCACACTTTATGCTTTAGAACATATTCTTGCTGTGGGAATTTGGGAGGTGTTGTTGCATGAGCAATGTAGAGATGTAGCCATAACAATTTCTTTCTAGATTCTCAAGGTCATCCTTTGTTCAGTACCTGCCCGGAAGCTGATGAGAGTAACAGACACGTTGGCCGAAGACGACTGGTCAACGTGATGAACTTGTGGGTGTGATAGCAAGGGAATGAATCTTAAATTAGGTATCTATCTATCTATCTATCTATCTATCTATCTATCTATCTATCTATCTATCTATCTATCTATCTATCTATCTAATCTATTTTATGAAATGTGAAGAGATGAAGTTTGTCAGAGGTTCAAGAGGTGACCAGATCTGCAAGAGTAATAATTGACAGTAGGGCTGGTGCAGCAGGTAGAGTGCTGTACTGCAGGCCACTGAAGCTGACTGTAGATCTGTAGGTCAGCGGTTCAAATCTCATCACCAGCTCAAGGTTGACTCAGCCTTCCATCCTTCCGAGGTGGATAAAATGAGGACCCGTATTGTAGGGGCGACATGCTGGCTCTGTTAAAAAGTTATATTGCTAACATGTTGTAAACCGCCCTGAGTCTAAGGAGAAGGGTGGCATAAGAACTGAATAAATAAAATCGAATAAATAAATTAGCTGTCAGTGATGGCAAACCATTTTTTCCCTTGGGTGCGAAAAGCGCATGCGTGCACGCGTTATTGAGCAGGCACAAGTGCCCACACCCATAATTTAATATCTGGGAGGCTGTAAATGGCCTATTTCCTGACTTCTGATGAGCCTGGTAGGCCCATTTTTACCTCCCCAGGTGTCAGAGGCTTCCCTGGAGCCTGGGTAGGTCAAAAATGCTCTCCTCTGCTCCCTGAAAGCTTAAGATGCCCTCCCAGAGCCTCCACACAAGCAAAAAATGAGCTGTTTGGTGTGCACATGAACGCTGGAGCTAAGGCAACAACTCATGTGCCGGTAGATATGGCTCTGCATGCCATAAGTTCACCACCACTCACCTAAGAGTTTAGCATCTTCTCAAAATGTGTTGAATTTGTTGGGAAAGCTGTAAAAATCCGGGAAGACACTGCAAAGCTTGCAATTTGTGATGAATTCTTTTTAAAAAAAACCTCCCCAGACATTCCATAAAGAAATCAGAAGCCTGCGAGGAAGTTGGATTGGAAACCAGACAGAGATAAAAGATGTTACCTGTAGCAATCAAAGCGCATGCAGATTAAATGTCCTCGGGGACAACGAACCACTGTCCAGGCATAAATCAAGGCAGCTTTCAGAGGGGCTGGTTCACAGAATGAAAATGAACATAATTTCCCTGAAAGGCGCATTCTGCCTCTCTAATCTGTTAGGATTTCTTGCGATGAACTCTGGGCGTGCAGATTAAGGTGTCCAGATCAAAACTGTGTGCCTGTGTTTGTTTATTTATTTGTAAAGGAAGACCAAGCTCCCCATCAAAGGCTCATGAATAAAAAAAGAACCTTTACAGGACAAGGTTATACATTACTGAAGCAGAGCGGATATATTTCAGGGCAAACAAGAGAATAAAGAAGGAAATAGCAGGGTTTTTTTTTTCTTTGGTATAAAATAATCAGAGGGAAACCAGGCCCAATTTTCTGCCCGTTTCAAGGTCATTTCCCAAGAGCGATTCAAAGTTAGATTTGCTCTCAAACTAGGCAAAGCTCTTTCTTTTTAATAAACAGGTGGGTTTTCTGTTAAGCTGAGCCTGAAGAGGTTGTGGGTAGTGTCTTGTTACTAGCAAACTGATATTATCCTCTTACACACTAGAAGGCATGTTTGAATACCACCAAAAATTGATGGATATTCTTGTCCAAAGTTACTTTGTAAAGGTAGAGCCCTGAGTCCACTTGGAGGTCGGCCTATAAATTTAACTAACTAACTAACCAACCAACCAACCAGCCAACCAACCAACCAACCAACTAACTATTGTGATTCAGCCTGAGGCTGCTCAGGGACCAGCTGTGTCTCTGCTGGCTCCATGCCCGGAGGAGGATGACAGTGCAGAGGAGGGGGCTGAACAGTCGGACGGGGGAGAGGAAAATCAGGAATGGGATGAAGGAGAACAGCATGAGAGCCCCGGGGGGGCCCTCTCCCCAGCCAGTAGCTTGGAGTCATTAGGTGATGATGCACAAGCTATCATTGACATGCGACAGCGATGTTCAGAGTAACGAAAGGAGCAGCTAAAGAGATATTTTCACCATTGAAGTAGAAACAGCTGGGTTTGGGTGTGGTACTCATCAGCAGGGTTTAAAAGGCAGGCAAGGCCTTGAAGCCATGTGGAGTGTTATCAGCTTGGCGTGGCGTTATCCTGTCTTGTTTCTCGGCATCTCTGTTCCTGGTTTGTGGCCCAGCAGCTTTGGAAGATCCGTGGGAGGTATAGGTCTGCTATCTACAGCTTTGGTTTGGCAGCAAGAATTCTGTATTGCTGCATGGACTTTTGGCCTTTGTGAATATATCTGAAGATACAGCATTTTCCTGTTTGTAAGGACATTTTCTGTTACCTGTGTTTTTCTTGGATTTTATAAAACTGCCTTTGCCTTTTACCAGTGTGTCTGCCTTCTCTTTTTGGGTTGGTATTGGCTTCTGGAGTGACCCAGACAGAACACTAACTAACTGAATGTCTTAGCCCAGTTATGGTGAACCTATGGCATGTGTGCCACAAATAACACATGGAGCCATATCTGTTGGCATGTGAGCCATTGCCCTAGCTCAGTTCCATCATGCATTTGACCACTGGTGAGCTTATTTTCAGCTCACATGGAGGCTCTGAGAAAATATTTTCAGCTCCCAGATGGTTTCCTGGGGATCGGAGAGCATGTTTTCACCCTGCCCAGACTCCAGGGAAGGGCAACAAATTCTGATTCCTTTTAAAGGAAATGCAATTCCAAAGAACAATGGTAGTTCTAGCCCTACAGCTATTTACAGCCCCTACTTGACAAAATCATACACTGGGACTGTAATAAACAATTATCATATTTTCTTCAGGGTACAAATATATATGTAGTTTCTAGAACCGCTAAGTTTATAGTCAGGGCTGTTCAGATGAGAATACGTTTTATAGAACATATTGGGGTGGCATGCAAAGGAGATGAACTCACAAGAATTTTTTATATCAATATTTTATATTGTTTAATATAATCCTTTGCACGAGTTATATCCTCATGTTTTACTACTCAATTTTAGCATATTATACTGCATTTTAACTTATTATTTATTCAAATTCCCTCTATTTTAGCCAATTTTATTGTATTTTAACCAGTCACAGTTTTATGACGACCGATGTGGTCCTTTTCCTCGCTTTGATATGGTCGATTGGCTAATCAAATAAAGTTGATATTGATTGGTAGTTCTAGAGAAGGTCCAAAGAGTGGCATTGCTTCAGTGGAAAAATTTAAAGCATGGGTATTTAACCTTGGAAACTTTAAGACCTATGGACTTCAACTCCTAGAATGGCTAACTGAGGAATTCTGGAATTGTACTCCATGAGTCTTAAAGTTGCCAAAGTTGGATACATCTGCTTTATAGCATGTCAACCCTGTCAACAATTTTCCAAGAAGGTAGAAACAGTCCCCGAAAGACATTGATGTAATCATAAACCCAGAACTGCAGTATCATAACTGCAGTATTTGGCTGCCAGACAAAGGACAAGCCATAGCTTGTGCTAGACAAGGGAACTCCTTTTTATATATACAAATTCTAAGCTGAATATTTATTTATTTATTATTTATTTATTTATTTATTATAGAAACATAGAAACATAGAAGTCTGACGGCAGAAAAAGACCTCATGGTCCATCTAGTCTGCCCTTATACTATTTTCTGTATTTTATCTTAGGATGGATATAGGTTTATCCCAGGAATGTTTAAATTCAGTTACTGTGGATTTATCTACCACGTCTGCTGGAAGTTTGTTCCAAGGATCTACTACTCTTTCAGTAAAATAATATTTTCTCATGTTGCTTTTGATCTTTTCCCCCAACTAACTTCAGATTGTGTCCCCTTGTTCTTGTGTTCACTTTCCTATTAAAAACACTTCCCTCCTGGACCTTATTTAACCCTTTAATATATTTAAATGTTTTGATCATGTCCCCCCTTTTCCTTCTGTCCTCCAGACTATACAGATTGAGTTCATTAAGTCTTTCCTGATACGTTTTATGCTTAAGACCTTCCACCATTCTTGTAGCCTGTCTTTGGACCCCTTCAATTTTGTCAATATCTTTTTGTAGGTGAAGTCTCCAGAACTGAACACAGTGTTCCAAATGTGGTCTCACCAGCATTCTATATAGCGGGATCATAATCTCCCTCTTCCTGCTTGTTATACCTCTAGCTATGCAGCCAAGCATCCTACATGCTTTCCCTACCGCCTGACTGCACTGTTCACCCATTTTGAGACTGTCAGAAATCACTACCCCTAAATCCTTTTCTTTTGAAGTATTTGCCAACACAGAACTGCCAATACAATACTCAGATTGAGGATTCCTTTTCCCCAAGTGCATTATTCTACATTTGGAAACATTATTTATTTATTTATTTATTAGATTTGTATGCCGCCCCTCTCCGTAGAATCGGGGCAGCTCACAACATATAATAAAACAATTCACAACAAATCTAATAAATTTTTAAAAAAAATTAAAAAACCATTATTAAACCAGACATACACACAGACATACCATACATAAATTGTATAGGCCCGGGGGAGGGGGGAATGCCTCAATTCCCCCATGCCTGACGGCAGAGGTGAGTTTTATGGAGTTTACAGAAGGCAAGGAAGGTGGGGGCAGTTCTAATCTCTGGGGGGGGGAGCTGGTTCCAGAGAGTTGGGGCCCAAACAGAGAAGGCTCTTTCCCTGGGACCCGCCAGACGACATTGTTTAGCCGATGGGTCCCGGAGAAGGCCAACTCTGTGGGACCTAATCGGTCGCTGGGATTTGTGCAGCAGATATAGTTTCAAAGGTAATAAATGGAATGTAAGATGAACAATGTAGATGAACCGTAATAATAACGATGCCCCCATTGATAACCCTACTGGTAAATTCTGTTTTGAAAAGGATTAACAGTAGAAATGGGAGACATGCATTTATGGATGCATTGTGAACAAGAAGCCAAAATCAGAAACAAATTCTGTGCCACACATCATGTCAGAAGCGAACTTTGTAGCTTTGCCCAGGTTTTTTGTTTACAGATTTTCCTTTTATGACACTTGGAATCAATCTTGCCATGTTTTCCCAGTGCATGTGTATTCATTATATCATTTGTCAACTATCTCATGTCCTAGAATGATAGCCTCCGGCAAGGTAAAATGTTGACATCTGGGAGACAGAACAACAGATCACATTTGAGAAATACTGGGTTATATTCCAATAAAAATATAAATTTTATTTATTTATTTTTAAATGCATTGCAGGCAGTCAGCACCCACCCTCCTAGAAGAATGAAATATTTTGAAGATTTTTTTTTTTTTTTAGAAAAAGACAGAACATTATATTTCCCAAAGAGAGAAAGGGAGAATTACGTTCTTGGAGACAGAAAGAGTCTGCAACTTTTCTTAATAGCCCACGGCAGATGTCAGCATTTAAGGAGCTTATTCAACGATGACAAGCATCTAGGTAGCTCTGTTCATAAGCAAATAGACATCACTCAAGATCAAACATAACTAAAAGCCATTACGCCACAATAGGAATTATTTATTTATTTATTTATTTATTTTTTCTTTCTTTCTATCTATCTTTCTTTCTTTACTTACATACATACTTACTTACTTATTAATTCATTTATTCATTGTTTATTCATTATTCTTTCTTTCTTTCCTTACTTACTTATTAATTCATGTATTCATTGTTTATTCATTATTATTTTATTTATTTCTTTGTTTATTTGTTTGTTTGTTCGTTCATTCATTCATTCATTCATTCATTCATTCATTTATTTATTTATTTATTTATTTATGAGATTATTAGGCCGCCCAACTCCTTAAGGACTCTGGGCAGCAAGCAACAATATAAAACACAACAAAAACAATTCTAAAACCCTTAATATGAAAACATACAGATCTGTTCAGCCAGGACAAGGTGGAATTGTTCACCTGTGCAGCATAACACCTCTGCAGCTTTAAATTTCTTTCAACTATATTACAGTCTACAAATTTCTTTGAACTATATTACAGTCTACAAACTCCAAAGCAAGTTTTATTTAGAGTCTAAGGAGTGGCTCCTGCCCCCCTCCGGCATCTTGACATCGCTGTGAGTGTCTAAGTGCCATCAACAGCTTAGATTCAAACGTTTAAACATGGCAGGTTGAAGTACTGACTAATATTGCCTGATTAACATCATTGCTTTCTTTATCGCTTTGGGCAGCCTAGTTGTCACCGTGAATTGCTTTACCGCTTCGGATTGACTGCTTAAAAGCTTTTAAACAGCTGGAAGGCTTTGGCCGTTTGTTTGACAGCCGTTTGAAATCATAGGCTGGAATTCAAGCTTTTATTGAAATCCGCAATTGTGGCGGCCATTTTAAAATTGCTGGCCGCCATTTTAGGTGTTCAAGAGATTTGGAGTGTTCCATTCTGGCCGAAAGAGGACTACTCGTACTTTAAAATGAATTGCAGCAGCAAGGAAAATATTCTGGAAAGAATATTCCTTTCTGTAAGTCCTGCGGAAACTGGTGTCCTTAAGTGAGTGATTGATTCCTCCTATACAAGCTAAAGCTACTACACCTGCCAGTTTACATAAAAGATTAGTACAGCTATTACTTCCCCAAAATTGGCAGCTTGTCACACCTCACCAGGGCACAGCAATTGAGTACAGGCTCTGCCAAGTTCCTGGATAGTACAAGACAAAATAGAAGTATATATAAGGCCAGTAGCATATCAAACAATATTTACCAGGAGCACAGCAAAAATTACTGGCAAAGCCAACCCCAAAAAGGGCAAGTCAGTACAACAGACATGGTCAAACTAAATTGAAACCAATGCATAATAATAAGGCCAGCACATGGCCGCTCTGAGTCTTCGAAGAGGGGCATAATAATAATAATAATAATAATAATAATAATAATAATAATAATAATAATAATAATATTGTCTGGTGGGACCCAGGGGAAGAGCCTTCTCTGTGGTGGCTCCGACCCTCTGGAACCAGCACCCCCCAGAGATTAGGATTGCCCCCACCCTCCTTGCCTTTCGGAAACTCCTTAAAACCCACCTCTGCCGTCAGGCATGGGGGAATTGAAACATCTCCCCCTTGCCCATGTAGTTTCTGTGTATGATTCGACTGTGTGCTTGTTTTTTATGTATTGGGGTTTCTTTTGGAATTTTTAACCTAAAACTGTAATTTAGATTGCTAAATATTAGATTTGTTACTATGTATTGTTTTTTACCATTGTTGTGAGCCGCCCCGAGTCTATGGAGAGGGGCAGCATATAAATCCAATAAATCTAATCTACTCTAATCTAATAATAATGACATTTAACTGTCAGGAAATTAATATCTTAAGACAGTTCATCAATCAGGATAGTTTGTTAATTAGTTACTTAGCTAGCTAGCTATCTAGTTAGTCAGTCCGTTCGTTCGTTCATTCATTCATTCATTCATTCATTCATTCATTAATTCATTCATTCATTCAGTTTGTATGCTGCACAACTCCCTGGGGACTCTGGGTGACTGACACCCCCACCCCAAAAAACCCCATACAGTGTAATTAAAACCTCTAATAATAGTGATGGTCAGTAAGTGAATAATTTGGCAAACTCAGTCCACTCAGAGAGCAAGCAGAAATACCCATGGCTCAATATCCACATCTCAGAGAAAGGGCATACAAGGGTAAGACCAACGCCCCTTTCCAGTATCTTTCTCTCCACTTGGAACTGAACCAGATGGATATTTCTTCCCACAGCAAGATATAGATATAGGTTCCGGACAATGTCTAGAAAATCAGTAGGATATCTTTAAAAGACTGTTATATCTGCTCAGTTACAGCCGCAGATTAGAGCCGGGCGATAGGCGTCCCTATCCAGGGTGCTGATTGGCCGCCAGGCCGTAGTTACAATGTAAGCGGGAAGTTTCTCTCTGTGGGATTGGGTGCTGCCTCAGGCAGCTTGTTATATATAAGCCTGTGTGTATATTATTGCTTAAGTCTGTACCTGCCAGGCCTGGCATGAGTTCTGTAATAAACTTCTGAGTTAACTGTGGCCTCTATTACATTGGTGACGAGGTAGCGAGCCTATGCTGAAGATTGGCAGTTGTGACAGTAAGTCAGGATGTCTGTGCATTTAACATTCCCCCCCTTTGATCCTCAAGGGGAGACGTGGGATTCCTATGTCGCCCGTTTTGATTGTTTCCTGATCTCAAATGGATACCAGGACATTTCTGGGGATAGGAAGAGGTCCTACTTTTTGGGGTTTTGTGGACCCGATATGTTTGAAACAGCTCGTGCCCTGTTTGCCCCAGTTTCCATCCATGATGTGACTTGGGAGGATTTCTTGAAAACGTTACAAGATCATTATGCCCCTGCCCCTTCGAGGTGTGCTCGTCGCTACACTTTTTATCAGCGAAATCAAGCCGAAGGGGAGTCTATTAATGACTTTCTGGCTGCTCTCCGTAGAGCGGCATTATATTGTGAGTTTGGGGACCTTAATGACTACCTTTTGGATAGACTAGTTTTCGGAGTCAGAGACGGTCGCCTCAAGCGGCGCCTCCTGGCAATCCGGGATTTAACCTTTCAAGCTGCGGTGGCGGAGGCTCGTGCTTTCGAGCTATCTACACAATCTTTGGCTTCTATGGACAGCTCAGTTAATGCCACGCAAAAGGCAGCCACTGTCTCGGATAAACCGAAGCTGGCCCCGGAGGAGGTGGGCGATTTAGGGGGCGAAGAAGATGAAGAGGTCTGCAGATTGGCTACTAATCGGGCTAGGGAAGCACCGACGGGACGTCCTCGTCCTCCTTTGTCGCCTTGCCGTGGCTGTGGGGGGGGGGTCATTATCGTTCAAATTGCCCGTCCCGAGATGTGGCATGTTGGCGGTGTGGTGCCAAAGGTCATATCGCCAGAGTTTGCCGGTCTCGTAGATCCCCGGCTGCCCCGTTCCGGGAGCAGCGTGAGTTTTCTGGCTTTAATTCTCGGGGACAAAGACGATTTCCCCCCCCTAGAAGAGATGACTGCAACGCGGTGTACAGCTGCCCTCGTCCGGTTTCGTCTTATGTCAGGAGGACCGCCGGCTCGGCTGAGAAAATTTCTGTGGTGGTTCAATTGGGGGGTTCTCGTTGTAACATGCAAGTAGACACCGGATCTGCTCATTCCTTAATTTCTTGGGCCACCCTCAAGCGCTGTTTCCCTGCATGGAGGAAGAGTCGCCTGCTGCCCTGCGCTTTGAGCCTGAGGGATTACCAAGGAGCTGCAATCCCTATCATTGGAGAAGGCCGTTTTGCAGTCCGCTTCAAGACTTTCGCTGGTAGACTGCCTCTCGTAGTGGTGGATGGACCCTTTGCCAGCCTGCTCGGACTGGACTGGTTCTCTTCTCTGGGACTCTCCGTGGAGGGGGTTAATGCAATCGTGGGGGAGTCGGGATTTGAACAGTTGGCACGGGAGTTCCCTGCCGTTTTTGACAGCAATTTGGGTCGTTATACTGGCACCCCCATCTCGTTCAATTTAGATCCTAAGGTTCCAGAAGTTCGCTTAAAGGCCCGCCGTGTCCCTATTCCCCTCCGTCCTAAGGTAGATGCAGAGTTGGACAGATTAATTGCCCAGGGGGTTTTAGAGCCGGTAGATCAGGCTGCATGGGAGACCCCTGTGGTGATTGCTTTCAAGGGGGATGGGGGAATCAGATTGTGTGGGGATTATAAGTGCTCTGTGAATCGTGCATTGGCCCACCATTCATACCCCTTGCCAGTGGTGCAACAGCTGCTACACACTCTGGGGGAGGGTCGGGTGTTTGCCAAGCTCGACCTATCCCAAGCTTACCAGCAGCTCCCCGTAGACCCCCTGACAGCCGAGGCCCAGGCGATCATCACCCACAGGGGGGTATTTAAGTGCCACAGACTGCAATTCGGGGTTTCCATCGCCCCAGGCATCTTCCAAGGTTTGATGGAGCGCCTGTTATATGGACTGGAAGGAACTGTGCCGTATTTCGACGATGTTCTGGTGTCGGGGAGTTCCACAGACGAATTAATGGCACGAGTAAGGAAGGTTTTGGCTAAATTCAAGGAAGCTGGGCTTAAACTGAAAGCTAAGAAATGCGTGTTTGGTGTGCCCAGGGTCGAGTTCCTAGGTTTCACGGTGGATGGGCAGGGAATACACCCCACTCCTGAAAAGATTCGTGCCATCAGGGATGCCCCCAGGCCACAATCCAGGGGGGAGCTCCAGGCGTTCCTGGGTTTACTAAATTTTTATGCGGTCTTCATCCCGCATAAGGCATCGGTGGCCGAGCCTCTGCACAGACTTCTGGACAAACAGTCCCCTTGGCATTGGGGAAAGAGGGAGGAAGCCGCGTTCGTGGGGGTTAAGGAGCTACTCACTTCTAATAACATCCTGGCTCAATACTCACCTGGATTGCACCTGCGACGCTTCTCAATATGGGGTGGGCGCAGTCTTAAGCCACAGACTGCCTAATGGTACAGAAGCTCCCCGGGCTTTCTTCTCCCGCACGCTGGCTAAAGCGGAACGCAATTACGGCCACATCGACAAGGAGGCGCTGGCGTTGATTGCTGGAGTCCGAAGGTTCCATGAGTACCTGTATGGCCATCACTTCGAACTGGTGACAGACCACCAGCCGTTATTGGGATTATTGTCTGGGTCCCGTCAAAGCCCTGTAGTAATCTCCCCCAGGATGTCACGATGGATAGTTTTCCTTGCAAACTATAATTACACTTTATCATACAAACCTGGGCGCCATATATCTCATGCAGACGCCCTTAGCAGATGCCCCCTGGCCGAAGTCTTAGTGGACCCCGCACCTGCATGTTCAGTCTTTGCGTTGTCAGAAGGAGGTCATATTTTATCTGCAGCCGAGGTAGCCTGGGAGACTGGGCGGGATTTCATCTTGTCCCAAGTGAGGCAATGGGTGTTAAGGGGGTGGCCTGTCTCAGCCCCTGCCGAGGAGTATGTGCCCTTCTTCAGGTGTCGAACCGAGTTCTCCGTGGAAAGAGGAATTCTGCTGAGAGGTTGCAGGGTGGTAATTCCGAGTAGGCAGCGCAGCCAGGTATTAGCTCTCTTGCATGATGGCCATCCAGGCATTGTGCGCATGAAAAGCCTGGCGAGGGATTACGTGTGGTGGCCGGGGCTGGATAAGGGGGTAGAACAAAGAGTGGCAGATTGTAGGACTTGCCAAGAGCACCGGCCTTTCCCTCCCCGGGGGGAGCCATTGGCCTGGGAGCCACCTGCGGGCCCCTGGGCTCGGATACATATTGATTTGGCCGGCCCCTTCATGGGGCAGTCTTTCCTGGTAATGGTGGACGCACACTCTAAGTGGGTGGAGGTGGTGCACCTAAAATCCACACAGTCACAAACGATTATAGAGGCACTGATGACAGTATTTGCCACACAGGGGTTCCCAGACCTCCTGGTTTCGGACAACGGCCCGCAATTCACATCTGTACTGTTCGAGTCATTCTTGGCATCGGTGGGCATTCGCCACGCGCTGACCTCGCCTTGGCACCCGGCCAGTAATGGCCAGGCGGAACGGGCAGTTAGGTCAGTCAAGGAGTCTTTAAAGAAGATGACTGGGGGTTCATGGCAGAAAAGGTTGGCAGATTTGTTATTAGCACAGCACACTACACCCTGTGTGGCCACTGGCAAGACCCCGGCAGAACTATTAATGGGTCGCAAACTGCGAATAGTTTTAGATAGGCTTCATCCGTGGTATTCACAGTCGGTGCCTTGGCCTGAAACCCCGGTCAGAAAGGTGAAAGTGGGTGACCGGGTGTTTGCGCGCTCATATTCTGGAGAGCAGAATTGGGCTGAAGGAGAAATAAGCAGGGAGCTGGGTCCCAGGTCATTTGAGGTCATGTTAAGGGATGGCCGAGTGTGGAGGAGACATTTGGACCAGATTCGGTTAGACAAGGGAATGGATACTGGCGAGGAAAGGGGTCAAAGCCACCCCGGATTTGTTATGGAGGAAACCCTAAACCGGGGCGGAAACAATGGGGGAACTGACAGCTCGGAAGGAGCCTCGCCTTTTGTAAGCGAGAGAAGCAGAGAGGCGAGTCCGGAGTCCAGGGAGGAACAAGGAATAGAGCCTCGGAGATCGGGACGTCTGTGTAAGAGACCGGAATATTTGAAAGATTACGTATGTGCTAACGAAAGGGATAGGAGTGTTATATCTGCTCAGTTACAGCCGCAGATTAGAGCCGGGCGATAGGCGTCCCTATCCAGGGTGCTGATTGGCCGCCAGGCCGTAGTTACAATGTAAGCGGGAAGTTTCTCTCTGCGGGATTGGGTGCTGCCTCAGGCAGCTTGTTATATATAAGCCTGTGTGTATATTATTGCTTAAGTCTGTACCTGCCAGGCCTGGCATGAGTTCTGTAATAAACTTCTGAGTTAACTGTGGCCTCTATTACAAAGACTACCCGTTTCCCAAACTTTGTACATTTTACTAAAGCAAAACCTTGCACTGGGTATTGGCAACCTGCGGCTCCAGAGCCACATGCGGCTCTTTGTCCCCTCTCCTGAAGCTCCCTGCTGACCCACTTATAAGCCCTGCTCTCCACCCCAAGAAGGAGTGAGCCTCTCCACAGAACCACATGGCTGAAGTGCCCCTAGCATTTTCTCCACAATGCCTGTGACTGACTGCCTTTTGTAATTCTGTGTCCTTTGCGGGTGGCTCAGTGCTAGCTGTGGTACTCTTTGTGTCAATTTAGGAATGAGGGGAATGGGGAGGAGTAGCCACCACCACTGGATGCAGGGAGAGAAGAACCCCAGCTCTGCTATGCAACGTGGTTCTCTTGCGCAGCTACGGTTCTCCTGCGCAACGCAGCTGGCAACTCACCTCGCTGCACAGTGGCGGCAGCAGCAGGAGGAGTCACTATCTCTGCTGCCACTGTGATCTGTTACTGAGGGTAATCTGCATGATGGCATTGTCAGGCCCCAGGTTTATATGTGAATTCAAAGGCTGGCCTGACACAATATGGTAGAAAGAAAATAAACCCCCACACACAGGGGAGTGAGAGATTATGCCACGTAGCACACATTCCTTCACACAGAATCCAAAGTACTGGATACAGGAAGGAAATAGAAATCCCTGCATTGGATTTGTCCTCATGATTGCCCTTGTGGGTGTGGGGATGGGAGATGAGCTTTTGACCTGGATGTAATCTTAAGGGACCTTAAGTTGGAATGAAACATGCTGAATCCAAACTGGCTTTGTTAAATAAATTGACTCTACGCTAAAGAAGGAAGACGTGGAAGTTCATTTATTTTCTCAGATGCTGGGTCTTTTGTTCGTGTGACATGTATCCCACTTGCGTGCGTGTGCAAGAGAGAAAAAGATGAGGGAAATGGGGAGAAAATGAGAGATAGAAATAAATAAAATTGAGGGAGAAATGAGAGAGAGCTGGAGGGAGAGAATGAGAGAAAGGGAAAAGAGAGAGAAACAAGTGAGAGAGAGAAAGGGAAGGAAAGGAAGGAAAGGAAGGAAGGAAGGAAGGAAGGAAGGAAGGAAGGAAGGAAGGAAGGAAGAAACCTCTCTCAGGCCTATGATAAAAGCAATGCAAGCTATTTCTCTTGCCAAGAAAACTGCAGTTTAAAAAGGAAATAACAGAGATGGAAAAAATGCATCTGAAAATAAGATTATTTATGATTTTGGATAATGTATTATATTGTCAAACTCAAAATAAATCAAAATATGTGTGCTATTGCTGTTAGTATAATTTTGCCACTTCTATCAACTTAAAGTTCACTGTCAAAACATTACAGAGAAGCAATTTCCCACAATTAATAACTTTATTTGGGATTTGCTATCATATCCAATGAGAAAGAAAGAAAAAGAAAGAGGGAAATGGAGGAAAGAATGAAAGAAAGAAAGAAAGAAAGAAAGAGGAGAGAAGGAGAGGGGGAAAAGAGAAAAACAGAAATGAAAGGGAAGGAGAGAAAGAGAAGGGGAGAGAGGAAGGGAGAGAGAGAGAGGAAGAGAGACATACAGACACACACACACACACACACACAGAGAGAGAGAGAGAGTTCCGTTTCCCACAGAAAACACTGCCTGGGTAGTTTGGTGGGGGATTTCATGTGACTGGGTAGGAGTGACATTGAGTTGGCCATGCCAACCCAGGTTTTGTGGCTCCTGGCGTTTTCTTTTCTGTGGGAAACAAGTCCAATGGCTCTTTGAGTGTTTAACATAGAAACATAGAAACATAGAAGTCTGACGGCAGAAAAAGACCATCTAGTCTGCCCTTATACTATTTTCTGTATTTTATCTTAGGATGGATATATGTTTATCCCAGGCATGTTTAAATTCATTTACTGTGGATTTATCTACCACGTCTGCTGGAAGTTTGTTCCAAGGATCTACTACTCTTTCAGTAAAATAATATTTTCTCATGTTGCTTTTGATCTTTCCCCCAACTAACTTCAGATTGTGTTCCCTTGTTCTTGTGTTCACTTTCCTATTAAAAACACTTCCCTCCTGGACCTTATTTAACCCTTTAATATATTTAAATGTTTCGATCATGTCCCCCCTTTTCCTTCTGTCCTCCAGACTATACAGATTGAGTTCATGAAGTCTTTCCTGATACGTTTTATGCTTAATTATTAAGACCTTCCACCATTCTTGTAGCCCGTCTTTGGACCCGTTCAATTTTGTCAATATCTTTTTGTAGGTGAGGTCTCCAGAACTGAACACAGTATTCCAAATGTGGTCTCACCAGCATTCTATATAGCGGGATCATAATCTCCCTCTTCCTGCTTGTTATACCTCTAGCTATGCAGCCAAGCATCCTACTTGCTTTCCCTACCGCCTGACTGCACTGTTCACCCATTTTGAGACTGTCAGAAATCACTACCCCATAATCCTTTTCTTCTGAAGTATTTGCTAACACAGAACTGGTTGCAGACCCCTGCCCTGCACCAGTTCATGCTCAATTCCTTAGTCTGCTTTTCAGTCTGTTCTTGATGCTGATTCTCAGGAAAAAATCACATCCCAAATACAAAGTAGAAAGAAACCCTGCCCACATAGAGTCTCTCTGTCTCATTAATAAGTGAAAGATGGATTTTTGCAAACAAGTCTGTTGATGCTGGCATTTAGGATTTGTGTATAATTTCTCAATGTCACTTTTGATTTATTACGAGGATCATTTCAGGATAACATGGGTCCCAAGGAGTCTTAAAATCAATGTCTGCAAATATTTTTCTGACAGGGAAGTTGTGATAATGTTTCTGGGACCAAGGCTAACATACCTTGACTGTAAGAATCCTGATGACCAACCCAAGTCAACAGAAAATTATTGATTTCCATTTTTTTGCAGACTAAATATACTGTTATCTACTTTATGGTGTTACCTTTAGATGTTTGCTTATCCTTCTGAATAATGGGATGGAATTAAGCTTTCCTAATACAGTATTTTCTCAATTGTGTTCCTCTGACCCCCGGATTTTGTGCATACAAAATCAATGTGTGCTAAAACACTCAAGTGAGAAAACAAATATTATACATTGGCTGCAAACTGGCTAACATTTTCCTGTAAAAGCATACCATGGGCATTAAAAGGGAATTCCAATTGTAACTTCCTTCTTGTGTCTAGATGTTTTGGTGTGCAGTGCTCTGTAACGCCGTTTTGAGGATAGGAGTTAAAACAATTTATGTCCATAATGCAAGGGGTCTGTAAATATTTTCACAGCCCCCTTTTTGACTTGTGCCGTACACAGATCCAAAGTGGAAAGCAGGTTGGCAGTAATTGTTTTTTCTCCAGTTCTGATTATCCTCTGAAGTCAGATTATCCTCTGAAGTCTGTGTCTGTCTTGTTGGGTAAGATACTATTGATATATATATTTGGACAATTGCAAAAGAACACGATTGCTTCTTGGATACTTAGAAGACTGAAAAAAAGAATGAGGAGTAGAGATTAAAAACACACCAGTATTTGTTCCTTCCTAGTTCAGAATCTAAAATAGCCAATATGTATTTGAATACCTGCTTTAAAAATTTCATGAGATTTGTGACTTCTATAAAAGGAATCACAGCAAAATATCAGTTACCTAAACTAAACTAAGCCACACTTATTGAAGCATCTAAACTAAACCGCCCCGAGTCTACGGAGAGGGGCGACATACAAATCTAATAAATAACAATAACAATAACAATAAACTTTTTGAATATTTCAGATCCCATAAGCATATGGCTAGCTTGAAATAAATCCATACTAGTATTCCTTCCTTTTCATTATCAGCAAAAATCTCTCTCTCTCTCTCTCTTGTATATGTATATGTATATGTATATGTATATGTATATGTATATGTATATGTATATGTATATGTATATGTATATGTATATGTATATGTATATGTATATGTATATGTATATGTATATGTATATGTATATGCGCTTATGTATGTGTGTGTGTGTGCGTGTGCGTGCGTGCGTGTGTAAATCCTTTTTATCCTGCCAGTTGCATGCTAGTACACTATACCTGAACCAGGAACAATGTTTTCCAAATAAATCAAATATGTATTATTTTACAGTGATGGTTTTGGCATGTAATTGTCCAAAGGAAGACATTCATGTTATTCTGACAATTGCTAATTGGGTGAAGTGTGTTGATTGACAATGGCAAGGAGAGGTAACTTCAAGGAGGCATTGGCAGTATATTTGGAAAATGAGGTTAAGTCTACATTAATCAGCACTGAATTATGCGCTAAGCAGTGAACTTACTTTCCTTCTCCCCTCCCCCTCAATACCTAATTTGGAAGTAAATTCTCTTTCAGTTTAGTAACCAATGAATACTCTGTGGACTATTTGAAGAGTAAAGAATGGAAAGACAAGAGAGAGAAAAGACATTTTTTGTAACATCTGGAGATTCAGGAACCGTTAATGTCAATTATCTATCTATCTATCTATCTATCTATCTATCTATCTATCTATCTATCTATCTATCTATCATCTATCTATCTATTTATCTATCTAATCTACATCTCTCTCTCTCTCTCCCTCCCTCCCTCCCTATCCTATCCTATCATATCCTATCCTATCATATTCTATTCTATCCTATTCTTTCTGATCCTGAGAAAATCCCACTAAATTAAATTGGAAAGCAATTGCAAATTATACAGGAAGAGCAGAAGTGAATTTCTTATGCCTAGAAGTTGTGGATCAATTGGTAAGAAATTCACAATGATAGCATGGTATCTTTAGATGTTATTGTGCAGAAAAAAGGGGGGGAAAGACATCCAATAAATTCTAACTCCAGCATGTTCTGAGATTATAACAGTATCTTGATAGCTTCTTTCTTGAAAAGCAAAAACAGAGTTGGAGCAGTTGTAGATTTACACTGTTTCTGACACTCAAAGATTTCTTATAGATCATATTGAAAAGTTCACACAGGAAGTCCATTTTAACATCTGTGTGGGTGTTTTTCTTGTGTGATGGCAGAGCTGCTGTTATGCCGCATCATTTTTTTTAAAGATTGTGACCTTTTAACCGAGTTCTTCTTTCATCTTTCCACCTGGTTGAAAAGCGATCTAAAATATTCTCCATATCTATTATCTGATTGTTTTGATATCTGATTGTTTTATTCCAATCAGAATTGGTTTTGATTGAAATAGCCCATTTTCATCCCTGAATATAATCAACCGTGATTATATTCAGGGATCTTCCCAATTTCTCTCTCGCCTCCTAATTTATTATTCTTGTCCCTCTTCATTGAAAGAACTTTTAATTGCCAATATTTAAATTATGTTTAGTGCTTCTAGTTTCAGGGTGGGGGTGGGAGGGGTGTGTTTCCCTCAACCCCCCAGCTAAATTTTCATCCTTTCTTACAGCCTCATTATATTCATTTCTGGGTGATGTTCTATTGTTCTTTGACATTTGACCAATCTATTCAGGTTACAAGCGGTGTGCCACAAGGGTCTGTTCTGGGTCCTATTCTTTTTAATATGTTTGTGAGTGACATAGGGGAAGGTTTGGTAGGGAAGGTTTGCCTATTTGCCGATGACTCTAAAGTGTGCAATAGGGTTGATATTCCTGGAGGCATCTGTAATATGGTAAATGATTTAGCTTTACTAGATAAATGGTCAAAGCAATAGAAACTGCAGTTTAATGTTTCCAAATGTAAAATAATGCACTTGGGGAAAAGGAATCCTCAATACAATCTGAGTATTGTATTGGCAGTTTTTTTGTTAGCAAAAACTTCAGAAAAGAAGGATTTAGGGGTAGTGATTTCTGACAGTCTCAAAATGGGTGAACAGTGCAGTCAGGCGGTAGGGAAAGCAAGTAGGATGATTGGCTGCATAGCTAGAGATATAACAAGCAGGAAGAGGGAGATTATGATCCAGCTATATAGAATGCTGGTGAGACCACATTTGGAATACTGTGTTCAGTTCTGGAGACCTCAGCTACAAAAAGATATTGACAAAATTGAACGGGTCCAAAGACGGCCTACAAGAATGGTGGAAGGTCTTAAGCATAAAACGTATCAGGAAAGACTTAATGAACTCAATCTGTATAGTCTGGGGGACAGAAGGAAAAGGGGGGACATGACCGAAACATTTAAATATATTAAAGGGTTAAATAGGGTACAGGAGGGAAGTATTTTTAATAGGAAAGTGAACACAAGAACAAGGGGACACAATCTGAGGTTAGTTGGGGGAAAGATCAAAAGCAACATGAGAAAATATTATTTTACTGAAAGAGTAGTAGATCCTTGTAACAAACTTCCAGCAGACGTGGTAGATAAATCCACAGTAACTGAATTTATACATGCCTGGGATAAACATATATCCATCCTAAGATAAAATACAGAAAATAGTATAAGGGCAGACTAGATGGACCATGAGGTCTTTTTCTGCCGTCAGACTTCTATGTTTCTATGTTTCTATTCACATTCTTCTAATTTGTCTCTTAATGTCTAGTTAAATTCTGGGAGGGCTTCTTGCAGTATGTGTGTGTGTGTGTATTATGGTGGCATTTCATTCTCATTTTTCCAGACAGCTCCACTATTATCTTGCAACAAGATCTTTTGATCTCATTCAATCATTGTTTCCCCACCCAGAATGCAGATAACATATTTTATTCTTCTCATTAATGGACAACCAATAATATAGTTTCCTCTATTATGTGGAAAGACTCAGTATAATGCCTAGAAGCATTTGTTTGCATAATAATGTGGTGTTTTTTTTCCCCCAGCCACTAAGTTAATTTTTTTTTGTGAAGCGGTCAAGAGCCTTTCAACTTTCTCATTTAAATTCTTTAACTGTCCAAGCATAGACACGACATTATACTGCATTAATCTTAGGTTAATATGTATGAGAGTAGAACCTGAGAAAGTTTAGATAATGTCATTATGACATTAGAAAGTTGAAGATAAAATATAATAGATGACTTTGGGTGGGCAATGAATTTCTGATGTGAAGCAATGTTGGAATCAAGAGAAGATAAGTAAAGATTTAAAGGACTGAAATTGAAACTATTGGAATCATTCTTTATAACCTCATATTCACTACCCATATGGTTTTATTTTAAAAAAGTTTTTATTTCTTCTCCACAATTTCCATATATACATCCATGCATATACCATAAATTATATCAAAACATAAATAATCATATGTTCCCACCTGTTCTGTCTGGGTCCCCTTAGACGCCAACACCAACCAAAAAGAGTAGTCAGACACACTGGCAAAAAGCAAAGGCAGTTTATATAATTCAAAGCAAACACAGGTAACAAAAACTGTTCTTACAGACAGGAACACTATGAAGCTTCACAGAGGTTTCACGAAGGCCAGGCAATAAAACAGATTCTTGCTGGCAAAACCAATGCTGGAGATAATAAAACCCACGGCTCCCCCAAGTCTTCCAGATTTCTAGGCCACAAGCCAAGATCAGAGATGCCGAGAATCGAAGCAAGGTCACAGGACTCCTAGTTGATAACTCTCCACAAGACTGTAAGGGCAGGCCTGCCTTTTCAACCCTGCTGAGGAGAACCACACCCAAACCCAGCTGTTGCCAATTCAGGGATGGAAATACCTTTCTAATTGGCCCCGTCTTTGAGCTGCACATCGCTGCCTCATGTCTATTATAGCCTGTGCGTCTTCATCCAATGACTCCAGGCTACTAGCTGGGGAGAGCCCCCCCCCGGGGGTCTCAGGCTGCTCTCCCTCCTCCTCTTCCTGACGTTCCTCTCCCCCATCTGCCTGGTCCTCCCCCTCCTGTTCACTGTCCTCCTCCTCTGGGCATGGATCCGGCAGAGATCCAGCCGGTCCCTGAGGAGCCTCAGGCTGAATCACAACACCACCCAATCTATCATAAATCAATATCCTATTTTAAACCTATTTGTACTGTTATCAGTCTGTTTTTCCTTATTCCATTTCACCCCCTCCCTCTATCCCCCTCTCCTTTTACCTTCTTTCTCCTTCTCTCCTCCTTTCCCTTTCTATGTCCTCTTTCTCCCTCTTAATCTTTCCCTGAGTGATTCTAATAATAGTTTATCTCATATTTAACAGACTGATAGCATACACCCTACATTCCTTTTAATTGGCGGTGCACCTTGTAATTTCAAATGCTTTCTATATCATATCTATACATAGATATGTATCTGTATAGCTTCATATGTGTATAACTTCTTTATTCTATGTTATCTAATGTCATCCAAGTAGAATTGAACCCGGATAGGAATAGATCTGAGATGGGCCACTAAAACTGACAGCCCCTTCGTGAATACACGAGGGGCCGAGGATAGACCGAATGGAAGGGGCCGGTATTGATAATATCTACCTGAGTAGGAGAAACGGAGGAACCTGTGTTGTTCCTGGGCTACCATTTTCTTTTCTAATTCATTTGCATTTGAACAACCCCACAGTCTTCCTAAAATGACTTAAAGGAATAGATAAAGTTTTAATAATAAATAAAGAACATTTCATCCCCCCACCCCAAATAGTGCAATATTTTATAAAACAAACTGACACTTCAATATGCTATAAAATACACTTCTCAACATGTATTAAAACAAGCAATATGTCTGGAGCAATAAATACTAAGGGAATTTCATAAGTGCCAATGTATATGTGCATTTTAAAAAATCTAATCTAGCCTAAACAAACTGATAATATTCTATCTCTTCCCTTATATAAACCTCTGCTGAGTAATTCTTTCACTTATCTGATGCAATTTTTTTTTTACCATCGTGTTTCTGAACATTTTACTCCTTATTGATTTTCTGACCTAGATGTAGGTTTTATTTTTTTGTTGTGAATGTCCAGATATGTCACCACTGTACAATGGATACCTTTAAGACAGGAGTGGGTTCCACTTTATTTATTTATTTATTTTATTTATTTTGTCAAGTACATATTGGTAGTATACAAAGATATAACACTGTTCATATACATGATATTGGTACGGCAGGCACGCTGGTGTGCTTATGCAGGCCCTTTACTGACCTCTTAGGGATCGGGTGAGGTCAACAGTGGATAGTGGAATAGTGGATAGTGGAATGGTGGAAAAACATATGGTACCATTAAAGCTGTTCATAGCAGTACCGTAATAATGTGGTGTCCCCTGCTGGCCCCTTCCATCGCTTTGTACCATCCAGTACAGCAGACACAGTCTGCTGCTGTCTCACCGCCATTACAGTCTCCACTACAGTGCGTAGACTGTAGTTCCTCTGGTGGCCGGAAGCTGCAATAGCGGGAGTATACTGTTGTACCATATAAGTGCCGTCATTTGTGTGTGTGTGTGCCATACTGACAGGTACCGTACCGTAATCAGTGTACCGTACGGTACACTTTCTTTGGGGGTGTCAGCTTTTCTGCTTGTGAATTTGTCTTATTTGAGAAATATAAGGCACCTCCCGAAAATAAGACGTAGCACAACTTTTTGAGCAAAAAATAATATAAGACAGTGTCTTTTTTTCGGGGAAACATGGTAATAACACTGATCTCTCTGGTTCCAAACAGATGGAAGAGGTGAAACTCCGTGTAAGATGTAGTTTCCTGTCCCTCTGTCTTAAGAACATTTCCCTCTCTACATCTGCAGTATTATTCCAGTGTCTTTTGGAGATAGGGAGTAGTGAATTGTGCTGACACAACCCTTTGCAGAACTACTGATGCTGGGCTACAAGTGGTAGAGAGAACATTTGACAGAATTGAATTCCGGTATTTATTAACCCATCCATCTTCAAGCTAATTCAGAATGGAAAACCCCTTCATTAGTCTTTGTACTTCACTGAGAAAGGACTTGGCTATAACCCTTCCATGTTCTGTGCAGAGTAATTTGGCAAGGGTATGACATTATCAGAGTACACACTTTGCAAATTGAGTATGAAGGAAAAGGTTTGCGACTGCTCTAATTCCTCCTGGTGTTTTCTCTGTTCACGCTTGAGGTGAGTTTAGATTTTGTGGGTATTAAGTATCAAGTGGGATGGAATAAAACGATGAAATTAGTAAACTCTGAGTAGCAGTGAAATTTTAGAGATACCTTCTCAGAAGTGAGCTCAAAAGAAAAAATTGAGACATTTTTTTTAAAAAAAATAGCGAATTAATATACAATGTCTCATACGGAGACTTTTTTAAAAGATTCCAATTCCAAACAATTGCTGCCAACCTGCCTTCCATTGAGGACCTGCATACTGCAGGAGTCAAAAAGAGGCCGGGGAAAATATTTACTGACCCCTCACATCCTGGACACAAATTGTTTCAATTCCTACCCTCAAAACGTCGCTACAGAGCACTGCACACCAAGACAACTAGACACAAGAACAGGTTTTTCCGAACGCCATCACTCTACTAAACAAATAATTCCCTCAACACTGTCAGACTTTCTACTAAATCTGCACTTCTATTCTACTAGTTTTTCTCATCATTCCTATCACCCATTTCATCCCATGTTGATTGTATGACTGTAACTTGTTGCTTATATCCTAAGATTTTTATTGATATTGCTTCTTCATTGCTTATTTGACCCCTATGACAATCATTAAGTGTTGTACCATATGATTCTTGACAAATGTATATTTTATTTTATGTACACTGAGAGCATATGCACCAAGACAAATTCCTTGTGTGTCCAATCACACTTGGCCAATAAAAATTCTATTGTATTCTATTGTATTCTATTGTATTCTATTCTATATGTTTTCATTTTAAATTTTCTTACTCCTGTGAGATAATATATTGCACAACGTATGGAATATATGCACATAATTCCTGCAATTCCTGCAAATATACAGATATTTGTTGTTGTTTTTAAATGCAATGTTTTCCTTAACCCCAAATGTAGTGTTGTTTGGATAAATTCTTGAATATATGATGAATTAAAGTAAAGGCCCTTAAGAGCTATAATAAGATTCTTTACTTTTTTTCCTCATTGATAATTTCAAAAGTGCTGGAAATTGTAGGAGCCGTAATCTCATAAATCTTAGGAACATAAATATCGGTTTTAAAGGGGGTATCAAACTCAAGGCCCGGGGCCCAAATCTGGCATGTAGAGTGCTTAGATTGGGCCCAGTGGTCTGCCTTGGAAACAGTGAAGGACTGGCTTGTGGTACCTCTGCCAGTGAAAATGGAGCATTATTTTCACTGGCAGGGTGTTGCAGGAGGCCACCGCAGCCCAAAACTGAACTTGCGAGGGCCATTGGCCCAAGCTCTGTTTTTGCTGGTGAGGCTTGCAGGAGGCTGTCACGTCTGAAAATGGAAATCGGGAACCAGTTTTCGCAGGCAGAGCACTTGGGCTACCAAAAGGTCAAGTGACATAGAGTTGGCCACGTCCACCCTAGGCATGCCCACTCTGACTCCCAAGGTCAAACAAACCCTGATGCAACCCCCATGAAATCAGGTTTGACCCTCCTTCTCTAGACCAAAGAACAAACAAATTTTATCAACATAAGTTTGAAGTATATTTACTCCAAGGTCTATAGCAGTGATAGTGAACCTATGGTACAGGTGCCACAGGTGGCATGCAGAGCCATATCTGCTGGCACATGAGCTGTTGCCCTAGCTCAGCTAGGGGGCACAATCTGAAGTTAGTTGGAGGAAAGATAAAAAGCAACATGAGAAAATATTATTTTACTGAAAGAGTAGTAGATCCTTGGAACAAACTTCCAGCAGACGTGGTTGGTAAATCCACAGTCACTGAATTTAAACATGCCTGGGATAAACATAGATCCATCCTAAGATAAAATACAAAAAATAGTATAAGGGCAGACTAGATGGATCATGAGGTCTTTTTCTGACGTCAGTCTTCTATGTTTCTATGTAACTTGCATGTGTGCTGCCCAGTTGATTTTTGGCTCATACAGAGGCTCTGGGAGGACGTTTTTGGCTTCCAGACTGCCTCCAAGGGGATTGGGGAGGGCGTTCTTACCCTCCCCTGGCTCCAAGGAAGATTTGGAGCCTGGGGAAGGTGAAAAGAAGCCTACTGGGCCCGCCAGAAGTTGGGAAACAGGCCTCTAGAGAACTACTGGGGGGGAGCTGTTCTCGCCCTCCCCAGGCATTGAATTATGGATGTGGGCACTCACGCAGGAGCGATAGCGTTTGCGCACTCTTTCAGCACCAGAGGAAAAAATTTTCACCAGCACTGGTCTATTGTTTCTCAGTGGAGAGACCTTCATATCCTCGAATATAGCTCATCTGTTTGGAACCCATATCGCATCTCAGACATCAACACCCTTGAAAATGTCCAAAGATACTTTACCAGAAGAGCCCTTCACTCCTCCACTCGAAATAGAATACCCTACGAGACTAGACTTTCAAGCCTAGAACTAAGATGCCAAGATCTAAGTATTGCCCACAAGATCATATGATGCAACGTCCTGCCTGTCGGCGACTACTTCAGCTTCAACCACAACAACACAAGAGCACACAACAGATTTAAACTTAATATTAACCGCTCCAAACTTGACTGTAAAAAATATGACTTCAGTAATCGAGTTGTCGAAGCATGGAACTCATCACCATACTCCTTTGTGTCACCCCCAAGCCCCCAACAATTTACCCTTAGATTATCTATGGTTGACCTATCCAGATTCCTAAGAGGTCAGTAAGGGGTGAGTACAAGTGCACTAGAGTGCCTTCTGTCCCCTGTCCTATTGCTCTCCTATATCCCCTACACCTTTCTTCTATTCCTCTATCTCTTCTTCTATTCTTTCATTGATATGTTCTATTATTATATCTTCTTTTCTGTTCTTTCTTAGATATATTTTACTATGAGTATCTACTCTATAACCTTCATCATGTATTTTACTATGTGTATATAGATATATACCCACTAAAACGTTCATTGTGTATTGGACAAAATAAATAAATAAAATAAAATAAAATATTTGGGCACTGAGAATATTATGTCATTCTGCTTTTGTATAATTAACAGATGCTCAAAATGTTTGAAAAACTCTTGGGATTACTGCATGTCACAGCCATCCCATCTGTTTGAAGAGCATCATACCGATAGGTGTTCACGCAAACATCTATTGCTTAGCTTACCTACAAATTTGCTACATTCTGAAATTCAGGTCACTTCCTCATTGGTTCATTTGTGGCTAATCATCCCATGTCAACTTATATTGTGACTATTTCCAAAGAAGTTCATATAACAAAAATAAAAGTAAAATATTTGGACATCTATTGACAGCATGATAACCACAACAATCACAATAAGAATTCATCAGCTGGGTCTAGATAATGGAGTGATGCAGTGGCCTAGAGGTGGAGCTCTCACCTCATAAACAGGAGGCTGTAAGTTTGATCCTAGGTAGAGGCAAATATTTCTCTTTCTGGACACATTGAGAATATATCTGCTGAACAAAACTCCACATTGGTGACAGGAAAAACATCCAGGCATTTAACACTCTGCTATCTCCATTCAATTGCCCATATTCCACCTGCAAGGGATTATGGAACCATGAAAAGATGGTGATGGTGAATTAGGTCTAGTTAATGGACTTCATCCCCCCCTCCCTTAATTTCTCTGAACTTTGACCATTAATATTTTTAAAACATACAATTATAGGAAAATATAATTATTAATCCCTGGCTTGGTAACCCATTTGTCCATAAATTCCAATTTCAAATAACTGTAGGATATTTAACTAGGGTACTTCTTTAAAACATACAGTTTTGATGTTATTTTCTGTTGTGGTTAGCACTGGCCCAGCTCCTGCCCCAAGGACTGTGGATGTGGGGGAGACATCCATATGCTGCCAGCCTGTTTTGCCCCCCGGTGGAATCTGATGATGAAGGCTCCTCTGACCAAGAAGACATGAGTGACAGGGAGGAGGAGAGTGTGGCAGACAGCTCAGAAAGAGATCAATTATCTAGCTCCTCCTTGGATTCAGAACAAGAGTTAATGATACAGCCACGCATGAGGAGAGCGATGCATAGGCAACAACAACTGAGAGATTATTATCAAAGCAAATGAGGCCACCTGTGGTTGGGTCGGGCTGTGGTAATTAGTGAGGCTGTTATAAAGAGCAGCGTGTGGGTTTGGCCATTGTGGAGGATTATCTGATCCTTGTGTTTCGTGACTGCTTTACTGACTTTGACCTTTTGTGTGCTGATTTTTCCCCGCTTTGAAACTAAACCAGAGCAAAGTGTGTTTCACTTTGTGAAAGAAGAAGGACTGTGAATTGCCTCACTGCTGCAAGCTAAGTATCACAGAACTGATAAGGGACTTGTACAAATTACCAGTTTGTTTGGAGACGAGTGCCCTTTGCTATACCAAAAGACGGCTTGGTTTAAGAGAATTTTCATTGTAAAGAACATTGTTTTGAATGTTCAAACGTGTATGTGTGTGAAATTGTACCTGTGCATTTTTGGGAGGATTCTACCAGAGAGCTCGACAGAACATTTTCCTTTTAAAGTTTTGGGTTCTAGTCCCTTGCTCACCATTCCCCTTTGCTCTTTTGATGTTTTATTGTTTGAAAAATCTAGCCCTGTCTATTTCTTAGAAGCTGAACTTGATTATATTGAATTCGAACATACCCAGGAGGTACCTGTGAAATGTCTTCCTCAATCTAGTGTAATTTTCAGTTGCCGATGATCAGCTCTAAATCTTGACTTGCCTCTAGTTGAAGTTGGATAAAAATCCCTCCTTATTTTTCATAAAACCATTCAGTCCCTAGGATATTGATCTTTTCATTTTTATTAATTGATTGATTGGTTGATTTTTTATTTATTTCTTTTGCACATGCACCTAGGATGAATTCTGGTGAATTTTTCAGGAGTGAGTACTTTAACATTAACTTTCACAGTTAATTTTACTTGGCTTGTTGGGTGCTTCCTATCCTTGTTTCCAAAAGCTTGGATTAGCGCAAGATCCTGGAGACTCTTTGTTATAAAGCCCTTCGTTCAAAGTGAAACAACTATAAATAGCAAACTAAAATAATTCTCCATTATTATGGCATGTTCTTAACAGTAATGCTTCCTTAATGATGAATAGTTTTGAATGGTGTGCCCTTCATCCATTGCCAGAACATTAATCTACAAATGAAAGGATGTTGAACATTTATGCCACTATTCTTTTTTAATGAATATATTATCATTCATCTTAAGTCCCATGTAATACTTTAGATGCCATTTCATGTACAGCTGGTGATCACTAAGAAATAAGTATCAAGCCCATTTTTGAGATTTGCTTAATGTATAACCAAACTGAGCCCGAGGGAGAGGTCAAGTGTGTCATTAATCTTGGATCCCTTTATGCCCACAAGAGATCTAAATCCAGCCCTCCCTGAATCCCATTGACTCTTATCCAACGCCAATTTGCTTTGATCATTAGTGGTCTGGATTCTTGTACAGAGTGTTATTGTGCAATGAACCTGTATTCATTTGAACTGCCTTGGCTCTTCCTGTGCTTTGATACTTAACTTGCTATTCAACAGAAAGCCAAGATCTCTGAGATATTACAAATCCTGTTTTAAAAACCATCAGAGCTAAGTGTCAATAATGGTCAATAATTGTCAATAGTGAGTGCAGTTGTAGATATTCTTGTTAGTATTTCCAACGCATAGTTTTCTCCTCCTCCTCTTTCTTAGATTAGCTTAGAGCTATGTAGTCTTCGATCTGACCTAAATATACTTTAGGAGGGTGTGCATAAGCACACCATTCTGCCTACTGTTCCTGTCTTAAGAACATAAGAACATAAGAAGAACCATGCTGAATCAGGCCAAAGCCCATCGAGACCAGCATTCTGTGTCACATAGTGGCCCATCAATTGTCCATGGGGATCTTGAGCAGAAAGAGAAGGCAAGATCCTCCCTTTCCCCTGACCCCCAACAAATGGTACTCAAGGGAATCCTGCCTGCCTCTAGCAACATAGAGGCGGCACATGGCCATCCGTTTGAATAACAACCAATACACTTGGCATCTATGAATCTGTCTAATCCTGCCTTAAAGCTATCAAGGCTGACAGCTGACAGTCTTACTGTCCTATTGTTCAAATTTACCTGTATCTACTTTGCTTTCGTTTATGCTCATATAAATTCCTGTACATGTTTTGACTAAATAAACAAATTCTCTCTCTCTCGTCTCTCTCTCTCTCTCTCTCACACACACTTATGCATGCCCTTTACAGACATCTTAGGAATGGGGTGAGGTCAACTGTAGACAGTCTAAGGTTATGGTTTTTGAGGTTTGCGGAAGAAACCAGAGTCAGGAAGTGTTTTCCAGGCATTGATCACTCTGTTCCTAAAGTCATGTTTTCTGCAGTCAAGTTTCAAGCAGTTTATATTGAGCTTGAGTCTATTGTGTGCTCATGTATAGTTGCGGTTGAAGCTGAAGTATTCATTGAGAGGTGGGATATTGTGGCATGTGATTTTATGAACTACATTACAGATCGAAGGTGACGTAGCTCTAAACTATCTAAGCCCATAATTTCAAGTTCTCAGCTGAAAAGTTTAAGTTCAACTTTATGTAAATGTCTTACCCAAGAACAGGTCATCCTCCAGATGCCATTTATTCTCTAGTGTCCCTCACCATTAATTATGATAGAAGGTGTCATTCAGCAACATCTGGAAGCAGCTTTGCTTTCCCACCACAGTTCCTTAGGAATCAAGTTCAAATTCACGTTTAAAAATGAGTTTGTGTGATATTTAATGGGCCTAACCTTTATACGCTTGAATTAAAGCTGAGACGGGGCTTGATAATTTAAAGAACCAGAATGTGGCTGGCCAATGAAAATAAATTTGGCCAACCTGTCTAAATATACTGGGAGAGGAATGAGCAGTCATAAACGTACAATCATTTTCAAATGGCCTTTTCCTATCCTATAGTTTTGCTTCACTTAAAAGTATCTGCGGATAATTTTCTCAGTGAATTAAATGAAGCTAAAGTGAATATGAATGAGCACACAAGACTGGTTTTGCATAAATCTTCCAGAACGTAGCTTATTGACTCAAAAACTCTGATCTGGTGGAGTAAAAGAGCATCGAGAAGACCATTCTAACAGGGTCAAGTTGCATCTTGCATGGATCCTGGTGCTACTGATTTAGCTGCGCCTTAAGAGGAAATAGTTTGCTACTGTTCACCTTTATCCAGTGAGGGGCTCCTACGGGTACGGTTATTTATTTTATATGCTGCCCCTTTCCGAGGACCTGGAGCAGATCACAACATATGTCCAGCTCACAACATATGTCCACTCATGTCCAGAGGGGACATGAAGCCCTTCATGGCATCGGACCAGAATATCTCCGGGACCACCTTCTGCCGCACGAATCCCAGCGACCGATTAGGTCCCACAGAGTTGGCCTTCTCCAGGTCCTATCAACTAAACAATGTCGTTTGGCGGGTCCCTGGGGAAGAGCCTTCTCTGTGGCGGCCCTGACTCTCTGGAACCAGCTCCCCCAAGATATCAGAGTTGCCTCCCACCCTCCTTGCCTTCCGTAAACTCCTTAATACCCACCTTTGCCGCCAGGCATGGGGGAATTGAGATATCTCCCCTGGGTCTATACAATTTATGTATGGTATGTTTGTATGTATGTTTGATTAATAATGGGGTTTTTAAATGTTTTTTTAAATTATTAGATTTGTTCTATTGCTATTGTGAGCCGCCCCGAGTCTACGGAGAGGGGCGGCATACAAATCAAATCAAATGAATGAATGAATGAATGAATGAATGAATGAATGAATGATAGCAGTATACAGGTATTTGAGGGGTTGCCACAGAGAGGAGGGGGTCATTCTATTTTCCAGGGCACCAGAAGGCGGGATGAGGAACAATAGCTGGAAGCTGACCAAGGAGAGATTCAGCCTGGAAATAAGGAAGACCTTCCTGACGGTCAGAGCGATCAACCAGTGGAACGGCCTGCCAGTGGAGGTTGTGAATGCCCCAACTCTGGACATTTTCAAGAGGAGATTGGACTGCCATTTGGCTGGGGTGCTATAGGATTTCCTGCTTGGGCAAGGGGTTGGATTTGATGACCTGACGGTCCCTTTCAACTCTAATAATAAATAAATAAATATTTTTGAAAAGTATATATCGAGATAAAAATAAGAGTTACATTTAAAAAAGAAACTAAAAAGCGTATTAACATGAACACATCCCATTCAGCATATATATTCATTGGCCAGGGGGTTGAGTCTAATAACCCCAAGCTTGGTGGCATAAGTGAGTCTTTAAACTCTTACGAAAGGCCAGGAGGATGGGGGAAACACGAATCTCTGGGGGGAGTTGATTCCAGAGGTCCGGGGCTACCTCATAGAAGGCTCTTCCCCTAGGTCCCACTAAGTGACATTGTCTAGTTGACGGGACCTGGCGAAGGCCAACTCTATGGGACCTAACCATTCACTGTTTTTCCTATCACAGTAAATGAGGTTGAATGTGTCTAATTTTAGAAGAGCTATGTGTACATACACATGCAGTTTATATAGTAGATAATGTATATTTTTGTGTGCCTATGTGTAATATGTATGTATACATATGGCATACAGTGTTCCCTCGATTTCCGCGGGGGATGCGTTCCAAGACCGCCCGCGAAAGTCAAATTTCCGCAAAGTAGAGATGCGAAAGTAAATACACCATTTTTGGCTATGGACAGTATCACAAGCCATCCCTTAACACATTAAACCCCTAAATTACCATTTCCCATCCCCTTAACAACCATTTACCCACCATTATTACTGGTACTCACCATTGAATAAGATACTTAGTGATCCTGATATTTGTAAACGTAATTATTTATTAACAATAATTATTTTTTTTGTTATTTATTTGCAAAAATTATTAGTTTGGCAATGACATATGATGTCATCGGGTGGGAAAAACCGTGGTATAGGGGAAAAAACCGCGAAGTATTTTTTAATTAATATTTTTTGAAAAACCGTGGTATAGGCTATTCGCGAAGTTCGAACCCGCGAAAATCGAGGGAACACTGTATATACATAGAATTAAATAGTACAATTTGGATGTTCAGTAATAGTAAATAGGGAAATTGTATCTCTTTGAGGCGAGGAGAGGTCAGGCACTCTAACCCTAACCTACCTTTAAGCCAGTCCCATGAACTTTATTTTTATTTTATTTTTTTTAAACAAAGTTTATTAATTGACAAAGGGTAAATGGGGGAGGGAGGAGGGGGGTACATAAATTCAAAAAGGGTAAGGGTATTTATTACATGGTATTACATTTCAAAGTGTGTATCTTACATTGTGACAAAAATTCAGTGTTCATATTTGTATCTTATTACTCTCAATAATCCATTTATCTATCTTGTCATGTTAATTAGAACCTATAAGAATAATAAATGATAGTAAGGATAGTAAAAGGAGTATTTGTAGAAAAGTAAGTAGAAAGGTAGGATTAAGATTGTATAAGATATTTAGGAAAAGAGAAGTATAAGTAGTAAAGAGGTTGAATAAATAAGGGAGGGTGGAGGGGAAAATCTGCCTGAGTAGCAGAAGTTATCAGGAGATACGACAAGGTATATTGATATATTATTGGGTGTATCAGTAATATATCAATAATGGGGGGAAAAAGAGGAAAAAGAAAAAAAATTATATCTAGGTAGTAAATATTGAAAAGGAAAAAAAGGTATAGCTTAGTTAATATAAATTAAAATGAGTAATTAAATTGTGAAATTATAGTGGAAATCATTGTTTAATTAAGTTTAAAAGACATGTAAAAAGAGTAATGTTGTTGGAATCAGTTTCTGATCAAATCCCATGAACTTTAAGCCTTTATCATGAACTTTATCTCCGGGACCGCCTCCTGCCGCACGAATCCCAGCGAACGGTTAGGTCCCACAGAGTTGGCCTTCTCCGGGTCCCATCGACTAAACAATGTCATTTGGCGGGACCCAGGAGAAGAGCTTTCTCTGTGGCGGCCCCGACTCTCTGGAACCAGCTCCCCCCAGATATCAGAGTTGCCCCCACCCTCCTTGCCTTTCACAAGCTCATTAAAACCCACCTCTGTTGTCAGGCATGGGGGAATTGAAATTTTTTTCTCCCTTCCCCCTAGGCTTATAGAATTTATACATGGTATGTTTGTTGGTATGATTGGTCTCTTAAATTGGGGTTTTTTTAGATTGTTTTTAATATTAGATTTGTTACATTGTTTTTTATTGTTGTTAGCCACCCCGAGTCTTCGGAGATTGGCGGCATACAAATCTAAATAAACTAAACTAACTAAACTAAGCCACCCCTGGTCACATGGTATTCAAGCCACTCCCATCTGGCCACATGGCCAGCAAGCCACACCCACAAAATAAGCTACGCCCACAGTGTGGTAGTATTTTTTTTTTGCACCCCTTCACTGCCTTTATCTGAATCTAGGAATTAAGATTCTACCTCTCCAGTTGTGGTATAAATGCCAGCTGCCAGAGAGCATATGCTTATGATGTGTGAGCTTCAGCTCAGGATGGCACTGCATAGACAATCCGCGGATCATGAAGTAAACGGCTGCCAGAGCCGTTCATATCACCTTTTTCTCTCTGCCATAAAGCATGCATAATTGCATTTGGGTTTCTTGTATCCCAGTGGAATTGACAGGGCTGCAGAATGCTATGCGGTCGAGGTGAAGCCCGTAAATCAAACTGGTAAGGAACGCGTAAAGGTTTTGCATGAAGACCAGGGGGATTTTAAAAGGCGATTACATGAGATGTGCAGAACCAGGAATGCAATATTAGAGGGCCTCCTGAGAACCACACATGCATTTCAATCTTGTGTGTGTGTGTGTTTGTGTGTTGTCTAAAGAGAAAGCACATCACCTCCATGAAGCCTTTGGAGACTCTGTTCCAAGCCTGAACATTTTTATACCTTTACAGCTAACGTGAATTTGTGCAGGCTTCGTGTTGAACCAGTGGGAGAGGTGTTTAAGGGTGGAACAAACCCTTATTTATCATAATGTCTCAAAACCTGACCAGGCCAATTGGTCTCTTTTACTGTCCTCCACATTTTGGAAGGCAGAAAAGGAATTTCTAGCTGCTATTTTAATGTTAGCGTTTTCAACTGCTCTTGGCCATGAGTCTGATTTATGCTATTGTCCATTTTTCTTAGCCCACATTTTCTTGCAAAGTAGAGCTAATTTAAGAGAGCAAGATGATTAGATGGATGGATGGATGGATGGATGGATGGATGGATGGATGGATGGATGGATGGAAGGAAGGAAGGATGGATGGATAGATAGATTAGATAGATAGATAGATAGATAGATAGATAGATAGATAGATAGATAGATAGATAGATAGATAGATAGATGGAAAGCAAGGTAGGTAGGTAGACAGACAGACAGACAGACAGACAGACAGACAGACAGACAGACAGACAGACAGACAGATAGATAGTTGTTTTCATAGCTTTTCACGGGTACAGGTATGAAGGTCTTGGCATATTTGGGTTTCTTCCCGTGTAATTTTCAGAGATTCCTGCCAACGTTTTAACAAGGTCCCACTCGTCATCTTCAGGCTGGTGCTTTTTAGCCTGAAGATGATGAGTGGGACCTCATGAAAACATCGCCAGGAATCTCTGAAACGTACACAGGAAGAAACCTGAATATGCCAAGACCTTCATAGATAGATAGATAGATAGATAGATAGATAGATAGATAGATAGATAGATAGATAGACAGACAGACAGACAGACAGACAGACAGACAGACAGACAGACAGACAGGTAGGTAGGTAGGTAGATAGATAGAGAGAGAGAGAGAGAGAGAGAGAGAGAGAGAGAGAGATAGAGAGATAGATAGAGAGATAGAGAGATAGAGAGATAGAGAGACAGAGAGATAGAGAGATAGAGAGATAGAGAGATAGAGAGAGATGAAGAGAGAGAGAGAGACAGAGAGACAGAGAGACAGATAGACAGATAGACAGATAGACAGATAGATAGATAGATAGATAGATAGATAGATAGATAGATAGATAGATAGATAGATAGATATAGAGAGATGAGACGATAGAAGACAGACAGACAGACAGACAGACAGACAGACAGACAGACAGACAGACGGACTCATAGCACATATGTATAATTTCTAGTCCAATCTTTAGAATGTGTTTCTGCTCCTCTCCTACCTTCACATCCACTTAAATATTATTCAGCCTGACAGAGGTGTCTTGGATGCCAAAATATTCATCAACAGACAATCCAAAACTCACAGCTGTACAACACTATGTGGGTGGCTGTTGGCCAAATGGGTAAGCAGCAATTTCACATAGCTGTGCTAGGAAACAACATGTTTAATTTAACCCTCTAAGCTTAATTCTCCACTGCTCTACCAAATCAGGCAGGCTGCAGTCCCTGCCTTTCTGCGAAACAAGCAAAGAAATAGTGTGGAAGGCGACGAGAAGGATGCAACAAATTGTGAATGTGTCCATACTCTGCCTTATTATTTCTGAATGTGCACCTTGCGCAAGCCACAATGCCAAGTGGGAGGATGAAATGGTACAAATGCCAACGTCCATTAAGTCTCTTCCTTTCCATATCTTTCAGAGAGGGAATTGAATGTTGGAGGGCAAATTTTAAGTTAAGTTAACTTTATTGGATTCATATGCCGCCCCTCTCCAAGGACCCGGGGCAGCTTAAAACATATAAAAAAAGACAATATATATCAAAATCCAAATAATTAAAATTCAGTTACAACTAAAAAACTAAAGAACCAATTAAAATACATACATAACCATTCAATCAACAAACACACTATACTTTCATTGGCTAGGGGGAAGAATCGAATAACCCCCAAGCTTGGTGGCATAGGTGAGTCTTATGAAAGGTGAGGAGGGGGGGCAGAACGAATCTCCACAGGGAGCTGATTCCAGAGGGTCGGGGCCCCCACAGAGAAGGCTCTTCCTCTGGGTCCCGCCAAAGAATGGGCCACCCAGGTTATTTTGACGTAAAGGTCTTCTGTTTTTCAAAGAGAAAAGAAAGCCCTTCATGGCACTGGACCAGAATATCTCCAGGACCGCCTTCTGCCGCACGAATCCCAGCGACCAGTTAGGTCTCACAGAGTTGGCCTTCTCCGGGTCCCGTCAACTAAACAATGTCGTTTGGCGGGACCCAGGGGGAGAGCCTTCTCTGTGGCGGCCCCGACCCTTTGGAACCAACTCCCCCCAGATATCAGAGTTGCCCCCACCCTCCTTGCCTTTCGTAAGCTCCTTAAAACCCACCTCTGTCGTCGGCCATGGGGGAATTGAGACTTTCCCTTCCCCCTAGGCTTATAACATTTATGCATGGTATGTCAGTATGTATGATTGGTTTCTTAAATTGGGGTCTTTTAAATTAACTTAAATGGCCTTGGAGGGTGCACCGGCAGGAGGTATAATGAAGGCTCTCCCCCTGGGTCCCGCCAAATGACATTGTTTAGTTGATGGGACCCAGAGAAGGCCAACTCTGTGAGACCTAACTGGTCACTGGGATTCGTGCGGCAGAGGGCTACCAAAATTTTTACTACCAAACTGTGGGTGTGACTTATTCAGGACGCCCTGCATTTTTTTCAACATCTTTCAGTGCAAATTGGGTTCTCTGGGGTGGAGCTCAATTTTTGCACTCCCCCCACCCATCTGGGCAGTAGCCCACCCCTGGATGAGCGGCCCTTCAATGGGTGGTGGGTGAGGAAGAGAAGTGTATGAGAAGTAGAATAACTGTGACAAAAAAAAGCAAAGATAGTATCAATAGCAATAGGTGCCTTGAGTACTATCCTGAAACATCTGGAGCACCACTGAAATACATTTGGCATTGACAAGATCACCATCGGTCAATTGCAGAAGGCAGCTTAGAAACATAGAAACATAGAAGACTAACGGCAGAAAAAGACCTCATGATCCATCTAGTTTGCCCTTATACTATTTTCTGTATTTTATCTTAGGATGGATATATGTTCATCCCAGGCATGTTTAAATTCAGTTACTGTGGATTTATCTACCACGTCTGCTGGAAGTTTGTTCCAAGGATCTACTAAAAAACAATTGCTGCCAATCTGCCTTCCATTGAGGACCTGTATACTGCATGAGTCAAAAAGAGGGCGGGTAAAATATTTACTGACCCCTCACATCCTGGACACAAATTGTTTCAACTCCTACCCTCAAAACGTCGCTACAGAGCACTGCACACCAAGACAACTAGACACAAGAATAGTTTTTTCCCGAACGCCATCACTCTACTAAACAAATAATTCCCTCAACACTGTCAGACTTTCTACTAAATCGGCACTTCTATTCTACTAGTTTTTCTCATCATTCCTATCACCCATTTCCTTCCATGTTGACTGTATGACTGTAACTTGTTGCGTATATCCTAAGATTTTTATTAATATTGCTTCTTCATTGCTTATTTGACCCCTATGACAATCATTAAGTGTTGTACCACATGATTCTTGACAAATGTATATTTTATTTTATGTACGTTGAGAGCATATGCACCAAGACAAATTCCTTGTGTGTCCAATCACACTTAGCCAATAAAAAAAATTCTATTCTATTCTACTACTCTTTCAGTAAAATAATATTTTCTCATGTTGCTTTTGATCTTTCCCCCAACTAACTTCAGATTGTGCCCCCTTGTTCTTGTGTTCACTTTCCTATTAAAAACACTTCCCTCATGAACCTTATTTAACCCTTTAACATATTTAAATGTTTCGATCATGTCCCCCCTTCTCCTTCTGTCCTCCAGACAATACAGATTGAGTTCATGAAGTCTTTCCTGATACGTTTTATGCTTAAGACCTTCCACCATTCTTGTAGCCCGTCTTTGGACCCCTTCGATTTTGTCAATATCTTTTTGTAGGTGAGGTCTTCAGAACTGAACACAGTATTCCAGAGCTCTATATAGGGGGATCATAATCTCCCTCTTCCTGCTTGTTATACCTCTAGCTATGTAGCCAAGCATCCTACTTGCTTTCCCTACCGCCTGACTGCTTTATTTGGAAGAGCTTACATCCTGCTAGGATACCTTTAATGTTTGAAACAAGTTCTGGCTATGCCAAATCCCTGAGGAGGACTTGATAGGAGGACAATAATGCAAATCCAGTTGCAACATCTGGCTCACTGTATGTTGTGAGAGAGATCGACCATAATATCAGCTCAGCCAAACTCAGGAGAAATATAGTCCTGGCATCTCTGCATCAATTCTGTCGGAGGAAATGTCAGCTGTCTGGTCCTTGAGACTCTCCTTGTCAAAAATGTTTCCACAACCAAATCATTAAGTTGTCATGGGAACTAAAAATGAGTTGAACCGAGAGCCACTTTTGTACAGATTTTTCCTCTCCAAAAACCAAAGCTATCTTTGTTTTTCTTTTGGGGGGAGGAGGAGATACCATATGTTCCTTGAGTCTTGGCTTTTTTGGACAGTCCTCAAAAGACCTTTTCTTTAAATAAAACGTACAATTCATCATTCAGCATCCTTAGAATAAGCTAATTTTTCCTAGTTTTAGAAGAAGTGCTACATCCAGTGAATGCCATTTTGACTTCAAAATGTCTCTGGCAACCTTAAAAAAAACCTGGAGTACTGTGTTCAGTTCTGGTCACCACACTTCAAAAAAGTCATTGAAACTCTGGAGAAGGTGCAGAAAAGAGCAACCAAAATGATCAGGGGTCTAGAAACCAAGACTTATGAAGAGAGACTGCGGGAACTGGGCATGGATAGCCTAGAGAAAAGGAGAGCCAGAATGGACATGATAGCAGTCTACAGGTATACAAGGGGTTGCCACAGAGAGGAGGGGATCACTTTATTCTCCAGGGCACTGGAGGGCCAGATGAGGAACAACGGCTGGAAGCTGACCAAGGAGAGATTCAACATGGAGATAAGGAGGAACTTCCTGATGGTCAGAACGATCAACCAGTGGAACAACCTACCAGCGGACGTTGTGAACTCCAATACTCTGGACATTTTAAAGAAGAAATTGGACTGCCATTTGGCTGGGATGCTATAGGGTTCCTGCTTAGGCAGGGGGTTGGATTTGATGACCTGCATGGTCCCTTCCAACTCTAACAATAAATAAATAAACCAGCTTTAATAGCCTGGTAAATTGATATTGAAAGGGCATCTTTCTCCAGGTATACTTTCCTGAACCTTTCAATCAATGAAGGGCTGCAAGTCTTTTTACCACCACATTGTGGGTGGGGCTTATTTTGTGGGTGTGGTTTGCCAGCCATGGGACTGACTTAAAGGTGGCCAACTTGACGTCACTCACGTCAAGGGTTTGGGTTAAGGTTAAGGTGCCTGGCCTTTCGTCACCTCAAATTCCCCTATCTATTTACTATTACTGAACATGCAAAATGTACTATTAAATTCTATGTAGATATGCTATTTGTGTACATACATATTACACACAAGTACACAAAAATATATATTATCTGCTATATAAATGTGTATGTACAAACACACATGCACGTACAGCTCTTCTAAAATTATACACTTTCAACATCATTTAGTGCGATGGAAAAAACATACCCAGAGCTCAGAAGGGGAAAAAAAAAATAATAATTATTATTTTTTTTGCAACTCTTCACTAATTGAAATGCTCAATATACTTGGAAAAAATATCCTCTTTCGATATCAAATTACCAGGCTATCATGTTGTTTTTAAGGTTGCCAGAGACACTTTCAATTCAGGTTCAGATTTTTCTACCAGTTCTGTGTACCTGACCGTACCCGTAGGAGCCCATGATTTCAATGTCAACTGAGGCTCTGGCTATTCACCTAAAATATTGGACTTTAGAGGTTTATAGTTTCATCTTTCTGTATGATTGGATTTTTCGGTTGTTTCAGGGTTTTTATGGAGTCTATTTCATCCTGAAATCTTGCCCTGTAAGGAGAGTTGTAAACATTTACTACATAAATGAATAACTGCAACTTTGGGCGTGCATCTTAGCAGAGGGTTTATGGGTTATTCTTCCCTCAATGCTTCACCTTAACATCCCTTTCATTTTTTTCCCCTTAGATCCTGATTCCTGACTTCTGGGTTGGGGTCTCAAGCCAGCGGTACAGACCCGATCTGCGTCCAGAGCTATGTCAAAGAATGAAAGGATGTTTGACCGCTGTAGCTGTTGTGTTTGGGCTTTAGAAGATGCTGCAATTATTTCCATTTTTCACAATGTACTTGCAGCCGTTTGACAGCATCCAAGCATATGTTCCGTCAAGTAGTTGGGGAAATACTGATTTAAGCCTTGGACACCCCAGAGCAAGTGATAAAATTAAAAGGAACAGCAGCAACATGAAGTCACGGCTCGTAGCAAGAACAGTAAATTGTGCCATAAAGATGTGTTTGCTTTTCTTATTGTTTTTTTTCCCTGTTTAATTTTGCTGGATATATTGAATGAGAAAGACTTGGTTTTCAAAGTGATCTGAATGTCATACGATTCAAGTATTGCTGCTGATAATGTAAACATACTGCTTCATCTCCATATGTTGGGTTCTCCATCAGAGGAGGATTTTAATATGATAAGAACAGAACAGAAGGCTGTCCTTATACAGTACAGTGAAAAATTGGCTTGTGATGCCTTGCTTTATGTGGTGGGGGTCGTACTTAGTCACATCATCATCATCATCATTATTATTATTATTATTATTATTATTATTATTATTAAACAGATTTGTATGCCACCCCTCTCCGCAGACTCGGGGCTGCTAACAACAATAAAAAGACAATGTAAACAAATCTAGTATTAAAAATAATCTAAAAAACCCCAATTTAAAGAACCAATCATACATACAAACATACCATGTATAAATTCTATAAGCCTAGGGGGAAGGGAAAATTTCAATTCCCCCATGCCTGGTGACAGAGGTGGGTTTTGAGGAGCTTACGAAAGACAGGGAGGGTGGGGGCAGTTCTAATCTCCGGGGGGAGTTGGTTCCGGAGGGTCGGGGCCGCCACAGAGATTGTTTAGTCGATGGGACCCGGAGAAGGCCAACTCTGTGGGACCTAACCGGTCACTGGGATTTGTGCGGAAGAAGGCAGTCCCAGAGATATTCTGGTCCAATGCCATGAAGGGCTTTATCTTGCCCAATGGCTCTGTGGCCCCAATAGCATATTGCTCTAAAACCCTTTCAGCAGCTGAACATAGCATATTTTTCGGAGTATAAGATGCACCGGCGTATAAGAAGAAAACTATTCTGAACCAAATGGTGCAGTAATGTATTATTTAATAAAATACCAGTGCAGCAGAATACTTTTTACAACCATGTACGCTTTTTGCAAACTTCAAAATTGACAGCTTTAAGACTTGTGGATTTCAACTCCCTTTGGGTGGGCAAAGGGTCTGGGAAGCCTGCAGAGAGCTCCTGGGGAGTGGAGGAAGGCAAAAATGCCTCCGTTTTTATGAAGAAATGGCTGAAAATGGGCCATTTTTCACAAAAATTGAGACATTTCTACCACCCTCTCAACTCCCAGGAGCTCTCCGCAGCCTTTCCAGGCCCTCTGTCCAAATGTCGGGTGCAGGGGCAGAGCTTCGGACAGTAAAAGTGGCTGTATTCAGTGTATAAGATGCACTGATATTTCCAGCCTCTTTTGGGGGGGTGGGGGGTGAGAGATGTGTCTTATACTCCAAAAAATATGGCAATTATGGCCAGCTGGATAGGGAAGCCCTTGCTTGTGTAGCTGACACCCACAATAATTCCACTCTATTGCTGAAATCATATTTTCTGTAGTCTAGTTTGAAGCGATTTACATTTAGTTTGTATCTATTGCACGCTTTTGTGTTGTTGTTGTTACAGGTGAAGTAGTCGCTAACAGGGAGTACATTGTGACGTATGATTTTATGAACAACAGTTAAATCAGTTCGGAGGCGGCGTAGCTGTAAATTTTCTAAACATAGTAATTGAAGTCTGCCATCACTGCCCTATGCCATTTCAGACAAAGTCTCCAGTCTCTTCTTAAAGACTTCCAGTGTTATAGCACCCACAACCTCTGGAGGCAGGATGTTCCAATCATTAATTGTTCTTGTCAGGAAATTTCTCCTTAATTCTAGATTGGTTTTTACCTTGATTAGGTTCCATCCATTGTTTTTCTTTTCTTTTTTTGTCCTGCCTTCAAATTTCTTTGTAGAACATGTTGACAAACCCCCCTCTTTGAGAAAAAGTAGTTCTAAAATGTTTAAATCAGAAGCATCTATTGTCACAACTGTGTATGGCGATAAGCCATACACCACTCACATCACTTGTGTTAAATGGAACCAGGGCTGCAGACAATAGCATGAATTCTCCATACCAAGGTTGGACAGCTCCACAAGGTGTTTTTTTTAGCTTTTTTGAGCCAAATCGCCTGGGTAATGTCCAAAGATATATAACAGCACATCTGAGCATCTTTTCAGGAAGAACACCAGGTCAGGGAAAATGGGATTAGAGAATATTGAAATCGATGGACTACTGAGCCAGGCTGGGTTCACCAGCTGTAAGTGTTCCTCTACAGGCATTTAGAATTTTTTGGTGCGCCATAAAAATCCCATAAAACATTCTCCAATGACCTATGTTAGCAATGCACAGGACAGACAATTATCTGACTTTTACAAAGCTTGTTCAGCTAGTTAATTCAAGAGCAAGTATGGTGCCAAATTACAAATTATTTGACAGCTTAAAAATTCAATATTTTTATCTTGCTGGTGCTATTCTAAAACACGCAGAGAGAGACAGAGATAGAGATAGAGATAGAGATAGATAGATAGACAGACAGACAGACAGACAGACAGACAGACAGACAGACAGACAGACAGATACGTAGATACTAGATAGTTATCTAGTAGATGCTAGAAAACAAAGAAAAAGGAAGGAACGAACGAACAAACAAACAAACAAACAAACGAAGGAAGGAAGGAACAAAGGAAGGAATGAATGAAGGAAGGAAGGAAGGAACGAAGGAAGGAACGAAGGAAGGAACGAAGGAAGGATGATAGATGAGAGAGAGGGAGGATACATAGATAGATAGATAGATAGATAGATAGATAGATAGATAGATAGATAGATGAGAGAGAGAGAGAATCAGATACAGTGATATCTCATCTTACAAACTTAATTGGTTCCGGGACGAGGTTTGTAAGGTGAAAAGTTTGTAAGACAAAAAAATGTTTCCCATAGGAATCAATGGAAAAGCAATTAATGCGTGCAAGCCCAAAACTCATCCCTTTTGCCAGCCAAAGCGCCCATTTTTGCACTGTTGGGAAACCCCACATCTGGACTTCCATGTTTTTGTGATGCTGCAGGGGAATCCCATCAGTGCAAAAACGGGTGCTTCGCTGGCAAACCCCACCTCCGGACTTCAGTTGCCAGCAAAGCGCCCGTTTTTGCACTGCTGGGATTCTCTGTAGCATCACAAAAACACAGAACTCTGGAGGTGGTGTTTCCCATGGAGGGGAGCCTCAGGGGAATCCCAGCAGTGCAAAAAGGGGCGCTTCGCTGGCAACAGAAGTCCGGAGGCAAGGCATCCCAGTGGCGGCAGCTTGGGTTTGTAAGGTGAAAATAGTTTGGAAGAAGAGTCAAAAAAATCTTAAACCCCGGGTTTGTATCTCAAAGGGTTTGTATGATGAGGGGTTTGTAAGATGAGCTATCACTGTATTTGTCTGGAATTTCATGGCTTGTTGCCCAACAAGGTTTGTTTATTTCTTGCTTTAACATCCAATTGTCTTCTCTTTTCCAGCCTCTGCCCCCAGAAAGACAGCTTCTCTGTTTGTTTTCCTGGCTTCTCTTGCATGGTTTTTTTCTCTTGCACGCTTAAATCATCCTAAGCTTTACTCAAGAGAAACACAGCAACAACTGTGGAGCATTATCTTCTGGCACGGGAGCCGTTGCCCTGGCTCAGCTCAAATTGGCATGTATGGGCTGGCCAACTGATTTTTGGCTTGCACAATGGCTCTGGGAGGGTTTTTTTTGGCTTCCAGAGAGCCTCCAGGGCGATGGTGGAGGACATTTTTACCCTCCTCCACCTCCAGGAAAGCCTTTGGAGCCCGGTGAGAGCAAAACAGGAGCCTAGTGGGCCCATCAGAAGTTGGGAAAAAGCTGTTTTTGGCCTCCAGAGGGCCTCCAGAGGGTGGGAGAGCTGTTTTCACCCTCCCCAGCCATTGAATTATGGGTGAGGGCACTCGCGGATGCATAATAGCAGGCACACATGCTTTTTCAGCACCCAAGGAAAACAAGGTTCACCATCACTGTAATAAAACATGGGATGGGAAGAGGAGGAAGAAGAAGGAGGAGGAGAAGGAGAAAGAGGAGAAGAAGGAGAAGAAGAAGGAGAATTATTTCCCATTTTTAAGGGAAACATGAAGGATATTACATAAGCAGTGATGGGCTGCCAAAATGTTTACAGCCACACTGTAGGCGTGGCTTATTTTGTGGGATAGGGCTGACAATCATGTGACCGGTGTTGGCTTAAAGGTCATGTGACTGGGTGGGAGTGGCTTGCCAACCAAGATAAGTTTTCAGATAGGTGCTTGGACTCTTTTTTCAGTTGATTAAATCACATTATTTGAATAGCCACCAAAAGGACAAATGATAGACAGCATTAGCACAGTAACATTTTAAGGTTTTGTACTGAACCCACAAGGTTCAGTATGATAACAGATGAGGCAAGTAGCTCAATTTTCTTTCATTGCTATAAAAGTTCAGTTGTAGATAATGATTCAAATGATTAAAGCATTTATGGGTAAAAACATACTATTTAATTACTTCCTATTTTAAAACTAATTAAGTATCATACTCAAGTACAGTGGTACCTCATCATACGAACTTAATTGGTTCCAGGAGGAGGTTCGTAAGGTGAAAAGTTCGTAAGATGAAACAATGTTTCCCATAGGAATCAATGTAAAAGCAAATAATGCGTGCAAATCCTTCAGGAAAATCCCAAACTTTAGAAGGGAGGCGAACAGAGGGCAGGGAGGAGCAGCTAAAGGGGGTGGGTGGAAGAAGCAAGGCTAGGCTAAAGGGTGAGTGGGAAGGAAGAAAGGCAAGGGGGGCGCCCCTCCCTTTTCTTTCTTCAAAAGACACCGTTTCAGTTCCTTTGCAAGCACGTTGTTCTGTGCAAAAATTTTCCTCCCCCAAGCTGCCCCTCCCTCCTCCCTTTTCTTTCTTAAAAAGACATCCTTTCAGTTCCTTTGCAAGCACGTTGTTCTCTGCAAAATCTTTCCTCCTCCAAGCCGCCCCTCCCTTTCTTCAAAAAAGGGGGGAAAAGGAAACCCCTTCATCCCAGCAGCAGCTGCTTTGGTTCGTAAAGTGAAAATAGTTCGGAAGAAGAGGCAAAAAAATCTTAAACACCGGGTTCGTATCTTGAGAAGTTCGTTAGAAGAGGCATCTGTAAGACGAGGTACCACTGTACTAGAGAAGGATGGACAATAAAAAAACGATTAAGTATTCAATAAATAGTTCATAAGCTTACTACCCCCACTGTGCCCCCCCATGGGGGCAGAAACTCATTATTGTACATAAGGGTTTGAAAGGAAGAAGAAAAGACAATAAGATCCCTCCATCTCACCCCAGCATTTTACTCCTGTATCCAATTTTAAACATTTGCCTTAAGATTCCTAAAGTTACAAAACTTTGTCTGCCTGGCCAGCTCCAAATTGGCAGATGGGGATACTTTTAGATGAATATGGCTTGTGGTTTTATTAGAGGGGGTTAAAAAAAAAGCCTGAATGAGCAACATTTGGGGAGAAGTGTAAATCCATCTCGCTAGCAATGATATTGCCAAAGGTCATGTGAGGCCTTGGAGAGCAATAAAAACAATCAGAAAAGAAGGGTATAAAAACTGTTTTTTTGTCCCTGCTCTATTTCTTCTTAAGTCTCCTGATGAGAATATAGCTAGCTTGGAAAAAAAAAAGCATTCTCACTTGAGATGTTATATAATTTAGGATGGGATTCTTTAGACATCAGCATCGTGACCTGAGGTGACATAGTTAGCATTTCAGCTAGGAAGAATTTAACTTAAAATGACCCAACTGAGAAGTCACTGGAAACTCTCAAACTCAAAGCCATGATAAATGCAGTTGTTTTCATTGAGACACAAAGGATGCGTACCCAGGAGAATCAGACATTTAATTCAATGGGATGTAGTTTAATTCAATGGGGTGTAATCACGGATGGGCAGCTGGCAGGACGGGCTGGAACGCAGTTCCACTGGCGGAAATGAAGATGTGTGCGCAGCTACAGCTGATTGGCGGCTGTCACTTCCTGGATTACTGGTCTCAGCTCGGCTCTCCTTTTCTTCCCTGCTGCTGCATCTGCACTCCTTGCTTTTTTCATTTATTCATTCATTCATTCATTCATTCATTCATTCATTCATTCATTCAGTTAGTTCAACCCCCTGCCTGAGCAGGAAATCCTACAGAACCCCAGCCAAATGGCAGTCCAATCTCCTCTTGAAAATGTCCAAAGTTGGGGAGTCCACAACCTCCGCTGGCAGGCTGTTCCACTGGTTGATCGCTCTCACTGTCAGGAAATTCTTTCTTATCTCCAGGTTGAATCTTTCCTTGGTCAGTTTCCAACCGTTGTTCCTCATCCGGCCCTCTGGTGCCCTGGAAAACAGTGTGTCCCCCTCCTCTCCGTGGCAACCCCTTAAGTACCTGTATACAGCTATCATATCTCCCCTAGCCCTTCTTGCCTCCTTCCTGGCCTCGGACAAGCTTCCCTCTCTTCTGCCTGGCTCCCCTCCAGCCTCACGTGGCCACCTCCTATGTCTATAGGCTTAAAAATACTCTTTTTTCCAGCAAAGGTTATTACAGCAATATAAATGCAATGCTCAAAAAAATAAAGGGAACACTCAAAGAACACAGCCTAGATCAGAATGAATGAAATATTTTCATTGAATACTGTGTTCTGTACAAAGTTGAATGTGCTGACAATATGTGAAATTGTCTGTCAATCAGTGTTGCTTCCTAAGTGGACAGTTTGATTTCACAGAAGTTTGATTTACTTGGAGTTATATTGTGCTATTTAAGTGTTCCCTTTATTTATTTTTTGAGCAGTATACAAACGTTTCAGACAGCATCCTGATATGTTAAAGTTTTTGTTTCATCCAGAATAAAAGCAGAAATATTCAAAGACAAGATTTATTTTCCCAATTTGATGATTTACATCTATTCAATGAAATGTTCGCACGGTCTTAACTCTAGTTTATCCAGTTAAGAAGCACATTTTCAGTTTTTTTAAAAATTATTATTATTATTATTATTATTATTATTATTATTATTATTATTATTATTATTATTATATACTAAACATATTTATTTTGCATATGATAAGGAGATGACAAAGAAGTAAACATAGCCACATAATTATATACCCAAAAAATCTGTAAGGGGTACGGTTGTGTCCTCATAACTAGATGTCAAAATAAATAAATAAATAAATAAAAGCTGAAAACTAGATGGCGATACATGAAACAAGAAATTTATTTATTTATTTATTTATTTATTGATTGATTGATTGATTGATTGATTGATTGGTTTGTTTGTTTATTTATTTATTTATTTATTTATTTATTTATTTATTTATTTATTTATTTATTTATTTATTTATTTATTTATTTATTTATTTATTTATTTATTTATTTATTTATTTATTTATTTATTTATTTATTTATTTATTTATTTATTTATTTATTTATTTATTTATTTATTTATTTATTTATTTATTTATTTATTTATTAGATTTGTATGCCGCCCCTCTCCGTAGACTCGGGGCGGCTCACAATACAATAAAACAGTTCATGACAAATCTAATAATTTACAATTTAAAATATTTTAAAACCCCATTATTAAAAAGACATACATACAAACATACCATACATAAATTATATAGGCCCGGGAGAAATATCTCAGTTCCCCCAAGCCTGACGACAAAGGTGGGTTTTCAGAAGTTTACGAAAGGCAAGGAGGGTAGGGGCAGTTCTAATCTCTGGGGGGAGCTGGTTCCAGAGAGTCGGGGCCGCCACAGAGAAGGCTCTTCCCCTGGGGCCCGCCAACCGACATTGTTTAGTTGACAGGACCCGGAGAAGGCCAACTCTGTGGGACCTAATCGGTCGCTGGGATTCGTGCGGCAGAAGGCGGTCCTGGAGATATTCTGGTCCAATGCCATGAAGGACTTTATAGGTCATAACCAACACTTTGAATTGTGACCAGAAACTGATCGACAACCAATGCAGACTGCGGAGTGTTGGTGTAACATGGGCATACCTGGGGAAGTGCTCTAAATCTGGTTTCTGTACATGCTCAGTAGAAAATAAAAAATAAATAAAAATTTTTTTTTTAAATGGTGGTGCTCATGGACCAGCACTAACCGAACTGGTTCCATGATATCATCGTGGCATCACTAGTTGGTCAATTTAGGAGAACTGGTCCAACTTGGGAGGAACCCACCTCTAATTTGAAGCAAATAGTTTTAGGTATTGCACTGTAGAAGCACAACTCCAGATATAATTGTGTTTATAACAGGGGTGGGCAATTAATTTTGCCATCGGGCCACATGAGAAATTGGGATGGTTTTAGAGGGCCGGACTAATATAATTAACTCAGTTCTACCCAATACTGTATATTAGTGATGTCACTGCTGTCACTAGATGGTAATACACCAGCAGAAGACATAATGTATTGAGAAAAAAATTGCAATAAAAGCAAAGAGAACTACAAGAATCTCCCAGATATTCAGGAACAGTTTATTAGATTGTTAACTTTGGTCTGAAGAGCGTATCTAGAGAAGTTGAGTTTGTCAAGGAATAAAAGTATAGGGGCCTTGAGAGAGGCTGACAGTCACTTGTCAGCCATTGGATTTTGATGGTTGTTGCTGTTTTTAGTTGCAAAATCATGTTTGACGCATCGCAACTCTATGGACAATGTTCCTCCAGGGCTTCCTGCTCTATCATTTATTTATTATTTATTTTATTATTTAGATTTGTATGCCGCCCCTCTCCGAAGACTCGGGGCGGCTCACAACAAGATAGAACAAATCATAAATAATCCAAATAACTTTAAAATATTTAAAGATTAAAAAAAAAACCCATATACTAACAGACACACACACAAGCATACCATGTATAAATTGAACATGCCCGGGGGAGGTGTTTCAATTCCCCCATGCATGACGGCAAAGGTGGGTTTTAAGGAGTTTACGGAAGGCAGGAAGAGTAGGGGCAGTTCTAATCTCTGGGGGGAGTTGGTTCCAGAGAGTCGGGGCTTCCACAGAGAAGGCTCTTCCCCTGGGGCCCACCAACTGACATTGTTTAGTTGACAGGACCCGGAGAAGGCCCACTCTGTGGGACCTAATCGGTTGCTGGGATTCGTGCGGCAGGAGGCGGTCTCAGAGATATTCTGTTCCAGTGCCATGAAGGGCTTTAAAGGTCATAACCAACACTTTGAATTGTGACCGGAAATTGATCAGCAGCCAATGCAGACTGCGGAGTGATGGCGAAACATGGGCATACCTAGGTAAGCCCATGACTGCTCTCGCAGCTGCATTCTGCACGATCTGAAGTTTCCGAACACTTTTCAAAGGTAGCCCCATGTAGAGAGCATTACAATAGTCGAACCTCGAGGTGATGAGGGCATGAGTGACTGTGAGCAATGAGTCCCGGTCCAGATAGGGCCGCAACTGGTGCACCAGGCGAACCTGGGCAAACGCCCCCCTCGCCACAGCTGAAAGATGGTTCTCTAATGTGAACTGTGGATCGAGGAGGACGCCCAAGTTGCGGACCCTCTCTGAGGGGGTCAATAATTCCCTCCCCAGGGTAATGGATGGACAGATGGGATTGTCCTTGGGAGGCAAAACCCACAGCCACTCCGTCTTATCCGGGTTGAGTTTGAGTCTGTTGACTCCTCCAGAGTCAATTTAAGTTCATGCCAACTGCTTCAGTGACGCCATCCAGCCACCTCATTCTTTGTCGTCCCTTTCTTCTTTTACCCTCAATTGTTCTCCAGTGAGTCCTTCCTTCCCATTTTGTGGCCGAAATATTTAAGTTTCATCTTCAATATCTGGCATTCTAAAGAGCAGTCAGGATTGATCTCCTCTAGGACTGATTGGTTTGATCATCTTGCAGTCCAAGGAATCAAAATCAAGGAATTTTGATGGACAGGTTCTTAAAATGAGTGGGCATCATGGCTATAGCAATATTTTTCAGGCCAACATTAAAAACCATGAACTTGGATTCAACATGAAGGTACCTGTAGTATAGTCACACACCAGGAAACTCGATCTAAGTCATACATCTCTCACTTATAAATTAAATTCAACACAAATGTCACAACAACTTTTAGGCAAAAAAAGTCCCATCAAATGAGAAAAGCCAGGCTATTGATTTTATGGCATGTGGGAGTATACTTAAAGAAGCATTTTTTCCCCCACTCTAAATCCCTGGGTAATATTTCTTCCTTCTACCCCTGCAGTCTATTTTTCTGTATAAATAAATACAAATATATCAACATTTCCAAAGGGATATTTTTAAGAGGTTTTCAATTTCAACAACCAACTTCCTATAAAAATTAACCAGGAAAACTTAATTCTTTTATCTTGAACCCCTGGGATTATTTTTACTCTGAGCCACTTTGAATCAAGGAATCAAGATCTATCCCTTCATAGCACCGGACCAGACTATCTCAGGGACTGCCTTCTGCTGCACGAATCCCAGCAACCAGTTAGGTCCCACAGAGTGGGTCTTCTCCAGGTCCCGTCAACTAAACAATGTCGCTTGGCGGGACCCAGGGGAAGAGCCTTCTCTGTGGCGGCCCCGACCCTCTGGAACCAACTCCCCCCCAGAGATTAGAATTGCTCCCACCCTCCTTGCCTTTCGTAAGCTTCTTAAAACCCACCTCTTCTGCCAGGCATGGGGGAATTGAGATACTCTTTCCCCCTAGGCCTTTACAATTTTATGCATGGTATGTCTGTATGTATGTTGGTTTTACAATAGGGGTTTTTAACTGTTTATATTGGATTATCATAAGCTGTTTACTACTGTTGTTAGCTGCCCCAAGTCTATGGAGAGGAGCAGCATACAAATCCAATAAAATCAAATCAAAATCAAATCATATGGATTTTCTCTTGACTTTTAGTGTAAATTTTGTGGTTCACTTCTAACTTATTGCCAGATGTTTATTGCAAAGTGAGGGGTATCACTACAAAATTAAAACTAGTGTAAGATGTGTCAGCCTTTAAAAAAAGCCATACAGAATAAATTATATTCATTACACAAAAGTAGATATGCCTTTTTTTCAAATTGGGGTTACTGCCTCTATTCATTGAAATAGTGAAGTGGCAATTTTCTGCCAAATAGTTACGGCGTTAATTTAACAATACTTTTTCTTTCTCTAACATCAATTTGCTTATTTTTGAAAAATCTAAAATTAGGGTTACTACATGGTTTTCCTCGGCTTCACATAAAGGGAAAGGTGTGAAGGCTAATGGCAGACCCTTCCTGTATCTGGAAAGACATAGTGAAAGCCATCAATCTCTTATTAATTGAGAAAGACTGATTGGAAAAATCCAAGGCCATCAAAGCATTGTCCAGTTTATAGAATCTTAAATCATAAAAAGAGCTTTCAAGGCTATAAGCCTGTCTTGGTCATCACTGATAACAATGAAGGGTAGAGACCTCTAACAATTTGATAGCATGGTGAATTTTTTAAAAAAAGCAAGGACATTTCTGTGTTCCCAACTTTGAACATAGCTGATAGATTTTCAGGTTGGTCTATTTTATTCTAGCTCAAAGCAAAAGACGCTTTCTGATTCATGTATATTTCTATACATATGGTCCTTGTTTAATGGGTGGTAGTTTATTTATTTATTTATTGGATTTGTATGCTGCCCCTCTCCGGAGACTCGGAGTGGCTAACAGCAACAATAAAACAGTGTACAATAGTAATCTAATACTAAAAACGATTAAAAACCCATTAATATAAAAACCAGACATACATACATACATACCATGCATAGAATTGTAAAGGCCTAGGGGGAAAGAGGATCTCAATTCCCCCATGCAGAGGTGGGTTTTAAGTAGCTTACGAAAGGCAAGGAGGGTGGGGGCAATTCTAAACTCTGGGGGGGAGTTGGTTCCAGAGGGCCGGGGCCGCCACAGAGAAGGCTCTTCCCCTGGGTCCCACCAAGTGACATTGTTTAGTTGACGGGACCCGGAGAAGATCCACTCTGTGGGACCAAATTGGTTGCTGGGATTCGTGCAGCAGAAGGCGGTCCCTGAGATAATCTGGTCCGGTGCCATGAAGGGCTTTATAGGTCATAACCAACACTTTGAATTGTGATCGGAAACTGATGTTGTGGCTGGGCGTCCTACCTTTAGCTGTCACAGAATCAGCAGTGGTTGTTCCCGGTTCAAACTAGTTCTTACAACTGGTAGCAGTGGTGGCAGGAGGCTCTGCCACCCAACCGGGATGCTTCTGCGTATGCTCAGAAGTGTCGTGGGTGCACATGAACTGGTAGCAAAGTAATTTAGAACCCACTATTGCACAGCATCCTGCGATCACAATTTATAACCTTCCTGCTGGCTTAGCGAAATCAATGGGGAAGCCAACAGGAAGTCAGAAATTGCAGTTATGGGGGGACCTCGCTTAATGAACCATGGAGGTCTTCTTTAACAATTTAACAATAACCAGAAATGCTAAATGGTGCAGTAACATGGTTTTTCAATAAACTTTCCAATTCTAATAATGGCATTTTAAAACCCTGCTGTTCTGTTCGGGTCTGTGAGACCCGAAATCAAGGTTTGAGACCCTGTAAAAAATTTTCCCTGCATATCTGAAACTTGAAATTTCATGACTTTTCATCATTTCAGGGGTTCTCTCTATGAGAATTTTTTTGGGGGGGTGGGAGGTTTCTTTCTTGCTGAAAAAAAAAACCTCCCTAATGTTATGTTCCCGGGTCACCCTGACCCGGACCGAAAACTCTTCATTTGCAGTGCTTATGTTTGGTCTTTTTGAAAGCTTTTTTCACTTGGAAAGTAGTCTGAACATTTCTTCACACAATGGAATGAAAATTGAACTGAAAAAATTAATCCTTATTGGTTTATTTTGCCCATAAATGTGCCTCCCCCCCCGTTTTTGTGAAAGTTTTTTCAATTTATGGATAGTTTTGCTTGCAAAATGCAGTCTATTTTACTGGAGTTGGTGTGGGAATGGTACCTTGAACATTTCTGAATATAAGAAAAATATAAAGGAACTGAAAAAAATGATTCTTACTGGTTTTTTAACATCAGAAATAAGGCCTCCCCCCCCCCCTTGGCTGCTTGCAATCATTTTCACTTTTTATTTTTTTATGCTCCAAATCCAAAATATTCTTTAAAATCTTAGGCATTCATTTACTCAATTTAACAATGCTGATCATCAAAAAATATTTTTGGGGTGGTGGCTAATTGTTTTCTGGGCAAAAAAAATTCATAACTTCGAATCTGTTTCTGTTCGTATATGACCGGACCAAAAATATTTTTTTTAGGTACTTGAATTTGATCTTTTTGAAAACTTTTTCAACTGGAAAACTAGTTTGAACATTTATGAACATAATGATATGAAAATTGAACTGGAAAAATTGAGACTTATATTTTTATTTTGATCAAAAAGCCCCTCCCCCCATCCTTTCTGAATTTCGTGTCAATTTCTATTTTTTAAGGCTACAAATCCCTAAGAAATTTCCCCCCAAAAGGTTTGATATACTAAATTGAACATTTCTGAATATAAAAAAAATATAAATGAACTGAAAAAAATGGTTCTTATTGGTTTATTTTTGCCACAAAAGGGACACCCCCCCCGGCCTTGCTGTGTGCCATTATTGTCACTGTTTATACATATTTGTCTAGAAATATTTGGAATATCCTTTTGAAAATCAACCACATTGTAGCCAGATAACTAATTTTATGAAAGAAATCCATTTTACTAAAAAAAAGTATGTAAGTTTGAAATTAACAGCATAATTTTTATATAAATTGAAATAACTTTATATGCAAAATAAACCAATATGCATCACTTTTTCCACTTCAATTTTCATATCATTATGTTCAGAAATGTTCAAGCTACAAATCCAACACCAACTTTAGCAAAATTGAATGTATTCTGCTAGCAAAACTATCCATAAAGTGAAGACTATGTCACAGAAACGGGGGGGAGGCACATTTATGTGCAAAATAAACCAATAAGGGTTAATTTTCTCAGTTCAATTTTCATATCATTGTGTGCAGAAATGTTCAAGCTACCAATCCCACACCAACTTTAGTAAAATAGAATGGATTTTGCAAGCAAAACTATCCATAAATTGAAAAAACTTTCACAAAAACGGGGGGGGAGGCACATTTATGTGCAAAACAAACCAATAAGGATTAATTTTTTCAGTTCAATTTTCATTCCATTGTGTGCAGAAATGTTCAAACATGTTTCCAGATGAAAAAAGCTTTCAAAAAGACCAAACATAAGCACTGCAAATGAAGAGTTTTCGGTCCGGGTCAGGGTGACCTGGGAACATAACATTAGGAACTTTTTTCGAACAGCATACAAGGGTTAAAATGTCCCAATCTGTATTAAAAATATTTAAGGGCTACATCCAGAGGTTTTGACACATCAGATCTAGACCTTGGAAACATTTTGGGCAGGGTTTTTTTCTCCCATGCCATCACTCTGCTAAACAATTATTTCCCACAATACTGTCAAACTATTTTGTAAGGCTGTATTACCGTTTTTCCCCAAATAAGACCACCCCCTGATAATAAGCTTTTGGGTGCATGGCAATAAGGCCAAGCGCTTATTTCAGGGTTCACTAAAATATAAGACGGGGTCTTATTTTGGGGAAAACACAGTACTATTCTTCTTCTCATCTTTCCTATTACCTATCTCCTTTTCTTTTATGGCTATAACTTTCTTACTTGTATCTTTACAATTTATATTGTTTTATTTAATTTCCTAGTATAGTTTATGTTGATTGCTTATTTAGTATCCTATGACTATCACTAAAAGTTGCATCTTCTGATTCTTGATGAATGTATTTTTATGATGACTATGATCATGATTTATCACTAATTAGCTTTAATGTACACTGAGAGCTTATGCATAGAAGACAAATTCCTTGTGTATCCAGTCACACTTGGCCAATAAAGAATTCTATTCTATTCTATTCTATTCTATCTATCCCATCCCATCCCATCCCATCCTATTCTATTCTATTCTTTCATCTTGGTATTTATCATCTTGAGAAATAGAGTGCAATTTGTTTATTCCTTAGATTATTATTTATTAGAAACTTAGTTTATGTTCACCGATATTAATGGGATTTAAAGATCTCTAAAATTTTTCTCATGTCCAACCTAAATAATTTCTCTCCAGGTAATCCTTGATTTAGGACCATAACTGAGCCCAAAATTTATTTTGCTAAGCAAGACCATATGTTAAATGAATTTTACGACTTCTTTGAAACCATTGTTAAATGAATAATGGCAGTTGGTGCTTAAGTAGCATGGTTGTTAAGTGAATTTGGCTTCCCCATTGACTTTACTAGTTAGAAGGTCACAGATGGTGATCATGTAACTCTGGGACAATGCAATGGTCATAAATGTGAGTCAATTATCAACCATGTGGATTTTGATCATGTGAACATGGGGATGCTGTATGTTCTGTCGGGCTCTCTGGCAGACTCCTCCCAAAAATTCACAGGTACAAATTTCAGACACACACACGTTTGAAAATTCAAAACAATGTTCTTTATAATGAAAATTCACTTAAACCAAGCCCTCTTTTGGTGTAGCAAAGAGCACTCGTCTCCAAACAAACTGGTAATTTGTACGAGTCCCTTGTCAGTTCTGTGATACTTAGCTTGCAGCTGTGAGGTAATTCACAGTCCTTCTTCTTTCACAAAGTGACACACACTTTGCTCTGATTCAGTTTCAAAGCGGGGAAAAATCAGCACACAAAAGGTCAAAGTCAGTAAAGCAGTCACGAAACATAATGATCAGATAATCCTCCATAATGGCCAAACCCACAGGCTGCTCTTTATAGCAGCCTCACTAATTACCACAGCCCCACCCAACCACTGGTGGCCTCATTTTCTTTGATAATAATCTCTCAGTTGTTGCTGCCTACGCATTGCTCTCCGCATGCGTGGCTGTATCATTAACTCTTGTTCTGAATCCAAGGAGGAGCTAGATAATTGATCTCCTTCTGAGCTGTCTGCCACACTCAACTCCTCCCTGTCACTCATGTCTTCTTGGTCAGAGGAGCCTTCATCAGCTGATTCCACCGGGGGCAAAACAGGCCTGCAGCATGTGGATACCTCCCCAAATCCACAGTCCTTGGGGCAGGAGCTGGGCCAGAGCTAACCACAACACTGTAAAGATTATAAGTGTGAAAAATGGTCATAAATCCCTTTGTTTCAGTGGAGTTGTAATTTCAGTCACTAAACAACTACCAGTACTTCTTCAGAGAACAGCTGTGCCATAAATTTAATCAAGACCAACTTCCATTTCTTATCTGTTCTTAAAACATAGGTCTATTCACTGTTATCAGCAGAAAATGTAAGAGACTGATAGTTAACATGTTGCCTCCGAAAGTTGGCATGCACAGATTAGCTATTTTTGGTTATCCCAATGTCAGGGCACTTGAGAGAACTGAAACAGCTGTTCAATTTAAGCTTTATTTAAATCAATTTGACCCCTATCAAAATCATATTCATTGCAACATATGGCACTTTATGTCTTGTAAAGCATCTTATGTGCTGCTGTGGCCTGCCAGTAGCCAGTGGATTTGGCGGCAGACTCGGACAGTGAGGAAGTTGGGGAGGAATATGGGCCCGTCCTGGAGTCTGATGAGTGCTCTGAATCAGAGGCAGAGATAGGGCTAGGGCTGTTGGACAGTTATTAGCTACCTTTGGAGTCAGAGATAAGTGGGACAGAAAAACAGCTGGAGCCTGTTATGTGCATGAGCAGAGCTGTCAGGAGAAGGGAATAATTAAGGATCAGGGGTCAACTCAGAAGTAACAAGGAGATGCTGAATTGTCCCACCCATAGGAATAAATAGGAGCAAAAGTGGAGTGGTATTTTCATAAGACAATTAGTTCTTATTTTTAGTGTGAAGATTTACTTCTCTGAGTTGATGCCTCACAGAGACTCCTTGACAAGTGCAGTGTTCCCTCGATTTTCGCGGGTTCGAACTTCGCGAATCACCTATACCACAGTTTTTAAAAAAATATTAATTAAAAAATACTTCACGGTTTTTTTCCTATACCACAGTTTTTCCCACCCAATGACATCATACGTCATCGTCAAACTAATAATTTTTGCAAATAAATAACAAAAAAATAATTATTGTTAATAAATAATTATGTTTATAAATATCAGGATTACTAAGTGTCTTATTCACCGGTGAGTACCAGTAATAATAGTGAGTAAATGGTTGTTAAGGGAATGGGAAATGGTAATTTAGGGGTTTAAAATGTTAAGGGATGGCTTGTGATACCGTTCATAGGCCAAAAATAGTGTATTTACTTCCGCATCTCTACTTCGCAGAAATTCGACTTTCGCGGGCGGTCTCGGAACACATCCCCCGCGGAAATTGAGGGAACACTGTATTTCCTTTTGCAGCATTGTACCTGGAAGTTATCCATCTGGCAAGTATCCAAGGACTGATAAGGTCTATTGTTGCAATTTACTTGCTTACTGCCCAAACTTTTATGTATGTGAATGCTAGGAATTCACATTAGCCAAATAAAAAAGAGTTTTGTTTGGACAAAGAGTCTGTTTCCTGATTTTGTGAAGCCTAGGTCAGAACATGTGATATACTTTTGGGGTTCTCCTGAAATCCATTGTTATTTTTCTCTGCGATATTAATGAATTATATCTGTGCTGATTATTTAAACAATAGACTGTATTATTTAATCAAGTTATAATAGCAATTGCACGTAGACTTATATACCACTTCACAGCCTTTTACAGCCCTCTCTAAAATTTATTTATTTATTTTATTTATTTATTAAATTTGTATGCCGCCCCTCTCTGCAGACTAGGGGCGGCTCACAACAGCAACAGAAAACAATATATAATACAATATATAATATATAAACAACAGAAAACAATATATAATATATAAAATGGTTTAGAGAGTCAGTCTATTGTCCCCAACAATCTGGGTCCTCACTTTACCCACTTTGGAAGGATGGAAAGCTGAATCAACCTTGAGCTGGTCAGGATCAAACTCCTGGTTGTGGGCAGAGTCAGCTTGCAATACTGTATTAACCGCTGTGCCACTATGGCTTGCTCGCTTGCTCCCTTCCTTCCTCCCTCCCTCCCTTCCTTCCCAACCAATAGCACTTATACTTATATACTCCTTCACAGTGCTTTATGGCCCTCTCTAAGTGTTTTAAAGAATCAGCCTATTGCCCCCAACAATCTGGGTCCTCATTTTACCCATCTCGGAAGGATAGAAGGCTGAGTCCATCTTTAGCCTGGTAAGATTCAAACTGCCAAATTGCACACAGCAATATAAACTCAGCACAATTGAGTTTATCAGAGTTGAAATGAGATTCAGAAAACAGAACTTCATTCTTCCATTGTCCAACAAGGGAAAAGGTCAAATTATTAGTTCACCTCTTCAAGATCCCCAGAAGTAGGTTCACAATCTCATTTCAGTCAAGCAAAGATTTTTTTTTTAACTCTTCAAAGTAAAAGGTAGCAATATTTCTCAAAGTAGCTCAGGCCAAATAATTCAACTAAAAACTCATGTAAAATCTAAAATTGATGCATCTGATGTAATTAAAACAATTATAATTTATTTAAAATATTAAATAAAATATTACTCACCCTGTATTTCAGAGGTCTTCAAACTTGGCAACTTTAAGACTTGTGGATTTTAGCTCCCAGAATTCTTCAGCCAGCGATGCTGGAGAATTCTTGGATTTGAAGTCCATAAGTCTTAAAATTGCCAAGTGTGGGGACCCCTGCTATACTTAACGATTTCTATCTTTCTGTCACATTAATCTAAGCTGACCAAGATGCCATTGATACAATCTAAATTAAGAGATTTATTTACTTTTTTGAACAGAGGTCCCCAACCTTTTGGAACTCAGGGACCACCAACATCATACTCCTAAATCCCGCAGACCACCAAATTCATAAGTTTAAGTCTCGCAGACCAGTAATATGATTTTTTAAAAGATAAATACATTTGTAAAATAATGACCATTTTCATTTTATTAATACGAAATGCGCCTATTTAACATAACCAATTATAAATGCTTATTTAATTATAACAATTAAAGGTTGTTTAATTTTAATAAAATTATTAAGGGTAGTGTAATTATTATATAATTGAATAATTATTCAATTATTTAAAACTAATTGAAGCTTATTTGATGGTGGCTTGCTGATGTTGTTTGAAAAGTCAGTCCCATATTCCAGCACTGTAGCTGTAGTCCTTCCTCTCCCTTCTTTCTTTCCCTTCCCTTCCCTTCCTTCCCTTCCCTTTCCTTCACCCTTCCCTTCCCCTTTCTCTCCTTTCTTCTTCTTCCTTCCTTTCTTCTTCCTGGACTAGATTAATTGCTCTCAGCCATATATGCGGCCAAGATTTCTCCACGGACCACCAAAATCTTCTCATGGACCATAAGTGGTCCACGGACCACAGGTTGGTGATCTGTGGTTTAGAAGATAGTCAGAGGTAGACGTCTAATTTAAAATAGGAGATGGCTCTTTTAAAAGATTGCATTTGAAGCATCTTCTCCATTAGCAGATGATAAATCCTGCTTTAGCACTCCAGTAGAAGGAATTGGACAGTTCCAGTTCTCCAAACTGTTGCCTTGGTAATACAGTGGTCAGAGTGCAGTATTGCAAGCTACTTCTACTGATCACCTGCTGCCAACAGTTTGGCAGATCAAATCTCAGTAGGCTCAAGGTTGACTCAGCCTTCGATCCTTCCAAGATCGGTAAAATGAGGTCCCATATAAGCAATGTGCTTATTCTCTGTAAATCGCTTAGAGAGGGGAAGAGCCTTCTCTGTGGCGGCCCCAACCCTCTGGAATCAACTCCCCATGGAGATTAGGACTGCCCCCACCCTCCTTGCCATAGGGAAATTGATTCTCCTTGGCCATTTCCACTTTATGTATGGTCTACATGAGATGTATGATTGTTTTTATGTTAAGGGTTTTAAACTGGTTTTTAAAATATTGGATTTGTACTGTTTTTTCCTTGTTGTGAGCCGCTCCGAGTCCTTGGAGAGGGGCAGCATACAAATCAAATCAATCAATCAACCAATCAACCAACCAACCAACCAACCAACCAATAAATAAACAAACAAAGCACTGTGTTTAAGTCTAAATGCTATTGCTATTGCCTCCATATATTTTGGACTTCACATTCTAGAATTTCTCAGCAGGATGGAAAGAGTGACATTTGAAATCTAATATTTCTGTAAAACGTTATGAATTGTAGGAAATGGCTGGTTGAAGTTAGGCTTATAAAATTGGTATTTGCACATTACTTTGTGCATGAAGCACCTTTCAATAGATCATCAGTGGTATTTTAGAAAATATGGTAATGTGAAATAATTGGCAACATAAAATAAATGACTAAGTCTTTAGGAGGAGTGCCTCGTAGTTGTGTAAAGAGACACAAGTCTCTTATAAGAGGCAAGAAAATGTCAATTCATCACAAGCACAAAACTCCCAGGAATAAACAGTAAATTACATGACAATTTCCTTTATTCTCCTTTCTACTTTTATACTGTCTTTTAATTTATTTACATCATTTCATCATGTTTCTATTACCACTTCCTATTTTTAAAAAAATAAACATATTTATAATCTTCTCTGGATAAATAGAATAAAATAAAAGAGTTGGAAGGGATATTGGAGGTCTTCTAGTCCAACCCCCTCCTTAGGCAGGAAATCCTATACCATTTCAGACAAAGGGTTATCCAATTTCTTCTTAAAACCTTCCAATGTTGGAGCATTTAGAGCTTCTGGAGACAACTTGTTCCACCGATTAATTGTTCTAACTGTCAGGAAATTTCTAAGTTGCTTCTTTCCTTGATTAGTTTCCATCCATTGCTTCTTGTGCTGCCCTCATGTGCTTTGGAGAATAGTTTGCCTCCTTCTTTGTGGCAACCCCTGAGATATAAGAACACTGCTATTGTCACCCTTAATCCTTCTTTTTTTAAGACTAGACATATCCAGTTTCACCAACCATTCTTTATGTTGTATTTGGGCTGGGCCAGCCGTTGCTCCCACAGATGGGAGAGACACGGCACACACTGAATGCGAAAGCCTGGCTGACAGCCAGGAAGACGTGGCAGACAGCCAGGAGGACGAGGCCACTGGTACGCAGGATTCAGCAGACAGCCCAGGGGATTTGGCATACAGTCCCTCAGACAGTCTTTCATCTCTGGATTCTTCTGCAGATCAATATATTGATCTGCATAGCAGAAGAGCTATGCAGAGAAGGGTTCGGCTGAAGGAGTATTACAAGTCATCATAGTAGCACCTGGGCTGGGTGTGGTTTTTATACTGAGGGTTGGGTGTGGTTTCCTTAATGAGGGCTAAAGGGATAAAAGAGAACAGAGGCCCAAGGCAAACTGTGGCTGTTTATCTGTGTTATTTTGTGGTTCCTGCTCTGAAGTTTCTGTTCCGTGCCGTTGGAGTTTTCAACCCAGCTTTTTCAGACAAGTGGGAGGTGAAAACTCTGGGACTTGCTGTTTGCTTCAAAGATTCAAAAGGACTCCTGAAACGTCTTTGCTCATTCCAGGTTGTCTTTGTTTGTTTCTTCCTGTGTTTTTGTATGCGGCTGAAGTAAGCCTTGCACTATCATTGTTTTTGGACACTAAGAACTGTTTTGAGTAACTCTTTTTTGTTTATTTAATACAAGTTTGCTGATTAGCAAAGCATGTGTGTGTTTGATTTCTTTTCCTTGGACTATTACGCATTGCCTGAGCCAGTCAGGTAGAACATTTTATATGTTTTATCCTCAAGTCCCCTAATCACCTTTGTTGCTCTTCTCTGTATTCTTTCTAGAGTCTCAACATCTTTTTTTTATCATAACGACCAAAATTGGATTCCAAGTATGGCCTTACCAAGGCACTATAAAGTGATATTAACATGGAGGAGTGCAAATTGAAAGTATGAACCAGAATTTAACTTATTAATTTTTTCAACCTTAGTTTCAGTATTTGATCAAGTCACACAACTAGCAAGTTCAGGCTTTTCCCCCAGTAGAGAAGAAACTGCCTTTGGCAGGCAAATGGTGCCTCATAGTTCCTTCACGCTTCTCTTATTCTCAAAGAAGCCAAAGTTATTGTTTCTGCACTTCTGTATCTTCATAAGAAACCATCCAGATGGAACTGTTGAATTCCTGTCAGTATTTCTATTTGATATGCAGAAGATGTTTAGGCTGAAATGCTATTCTTAGCTCCTGGACTTGTATGTGCCACAAAAAAATCGAAGGGCGCTGAATATTCAAACCTTTCTGTCAATCCTTCAAAGATTTATAAGACTGTGGACTTCCTGGGAGGATTTGTGGTGAACTTACCCATCCCTGAAGGAGGAGAGATGGCACGCTGGCAGAGATTGATGGCCAGATGGCAAATTTTGGTTGGTGAAACTTCTCCAGAAAAAGGAAAGATTGTGAGATGACCCATTGGCATTCTGGACAACTGCTGTTCATGAGCAGACTGCAAGAACTGACATTTTTTTGTGTTTGACTTGTGAGTTGTATGGTTGAGCTATCATTGCTGCAATGCAGCCTATGTGGACATAAGGTTTACTGAGCCCTTTTTTTTAATTACTTTCAGAAATTGTTTCTTAACTGCTTTTCAGCTATTAGGAACCTTTGAATTGAAAAGTTATGACAAAGGTTATGTTTCCATCAATCCCCAGAACGCAAGTTTTAAACATAAGTGCCTCAGAGCTAAGTGAATGTCTTGACAAAATAAAAATTGAGCAGTTTCATCATCAAAACAGCCATTTGCTAGGGCAGACATCTGCAGACTTTTCAGTATATACCATTGGCACACAGAGGTCCCAGAAAATCCCAATAATTTTCATGATCAGAGAGAGATTGGCTTCTGTAATGGTCTGGCCCAGCCCAACAAACCTCCTATTGCTCAAAAGGCAAAGAGCTAAAATGCCCAAATCCGGAACAAGAGTGAACATTCTCTAACAAAAATTTTAGATGCCCCACTTGGCACTTTTTACTTTCTAAAAACTTCTGGGTGGCCAGAAGGATTCACCTCTCTGTTCATCTCTCCGTCTGTCATCTCTCTCTCTCTCTCTCTCTTTCTCTCTCTCTTTCTCTCTCTCTCTCTATCCATTTATCCACCCATCCATCCCTATCTATCTATCTATCTATCTATCTATCTATCTATCCATCCATCCATCCATATCTATCTATCTATCTATCTATCTATCTATCTATCTATCTATCTATCTATCTATCTATCTATCTATCCTATCCAGATCTACACAGATAGAAAACCAAGGAGGAATCCATGCACTGATATTTCAAATCAATCTTTTTGTATAGAAAGCAGCATTTATACAAGCCAAATTCAGGCATGTGAGTTCATCTTAGCAGTTTCTCAGTGAGAGGAGTTATTTATTTTATTTAATTCATTCATTTATTCATTTGTTCAATACACAATACATATGGAAGAGAATAGACAGGAAGTAATATATATAAAGATAATATGTAAAAATAGAGGAGAAGATATATGAAAGGAAGAAAATATATATGATATATGAGATAAAGGAAAGACAATTGGACAGGGGACAAAAGGCACACTAGTGCACTTATTTACGCCCCTTACTGACCTCTTAGAAACCTGGAGAGGTCAGTCGTGGATTGTCTAAGGGAGAAATGTTGGGGGTTAGGGATTGACACTATTGAGTCCGGTAATGAGTTCCACACTTCGACAACTCGATTGTTAAAGTCATATTTTTTACAGTCAAGTTTGGAACGGTTAATATTTAGTTTGAATCTGTTACGTGCTCTTGTGATGTTGCGGTTGAAGCTGAAGTAGTCATTGACCGGTAGGACGTTGCAGCATATGATCTTGTGGGCAATACTTAAATCGTGTTTTAGGCGCTGTAGTTCTAAGCTTTCTAGACCCAGGATTGTTAGTCTATTTTCGTAGGGTTAGGGTTAAAAGATATCGTTCCAGAAGCTAGAATGCTGCTGAAGCTCAAAGCTAATTGCACATTCCTTTATGAGATAAAGATTCTTCAGTTTCCCTGACTTACAGTTACAACTTTCCAGACTCTCCGCAGACAGGGCAATTCTACTCCAAAGATTTTAGCAGAGAAGTAACAGTTGGCTAGCATAACATGGCTGGAACCCCAAGCATCAACGGACTCCATTACAAAATGTTGAAACTCCACCCCAAATTTCCCATCAGTCACCCTTAAATACTTATGGGGAGTGGTCAACAATTCCCTATAGTTAACAAATTACAGACTACTTTCTTTTCCCATACAAGTATTGTTGTCTTTTTCTTAGTCTTCTAAAGCGAGCATCTAACAAAGGCTCATGGTCTCCCTCCTCCATCTCTAAGTCAGACCCTATTGTCATGGGCATATCTGCCACCTGTGGTGGTCTCTCAGGTTCATCCAGGTCTATTTCTCCCTTACTCTCGCTCTCTGCCTCAGCTGGAAAAACCACTGGCCCAGGGTACCAAGATGGGCCTGGCTCATCCTCCTCAGAATCTATCATTAGCAGGGTTGGTTGAGGCCCACTGACAACACTATCTATCTAAATTTTAGAAAAACCTAAGCAAAAGTCATGGAAAGAATAAATAACTCAGCACAATGATGTTTTCTTTAAGAAACATTCAGATGAGCAGACACAGTACCTGATTACAGCCAAGTAAATAATTTAGGATTTTCTCTGTTACTACCCTTCTCATCCAAAACGTTGGGTTCTCTTATGACTTTAAAGCATTTTCAATTTTAAGACATTTTAACTTCCTGCAAAAAGAACAAAGTTATTCCCCCTATTAATATTTTATTTTGACTTAAAACAAAAGGCACTGAATACGCTGAGCTTTGGTTTCACTTCATCAAGTGAAAACCCAAAAACAAACAATACTGATACTGTGGAGAATAATGTCCAAATGTGCTGAAAGATACCAATAACTAACTATTGTAGGCAATGTTCCCTCTATTTTTTTTTCTGTGTGGGCGGAAAAGTATAGTGTCTGAGCGGCAGTCCCTTTGGGACTGGGCAGCATAGAAGTATAAACAAACAAACAAACAAACAAATAAATAAAAAATAAGAAAAAAATTCCCTTCTTTTTTATTAAAAGAAATTAATAATAAAACAAAACCAAAATCTATTACTATTATTATTATCTTCTCCTCTTTTTCCATCCCTGTCTCCCCCCCTGTGTGTGTGTGTGTAAACTCTTGAACCATTTCCAATAACAGGTGAGCTATTGGAAATGGTTCAAGAGTTCACACACACACACAAACGGCTGGGGGTTTTTTTCTCTGTTATTATTTGGGTGCTTTTTACCATATGCTTTAAATCAAGAATCATTTCTGTCTCTCTCTCCCCCCCCTCTTGCTCTCTCTCTCTTTTCTCACTTTCTCTCTCCCTCTCTTTCTATCTCTCTCCCTCTCTTGCTCTCCCTCTCTCTTTCTCTCTTGTTTTCTTTCTCTCTCTCTATTGCTTTCTTTCTCTCTCACTCTTTCTTTCTATCTCTCTTGATTTCTTTCTCTTCTCTCTCTTGCTATCTCTCTCCCCCTTTCTCTCTCTCTCTCTTTCTCACTTACTTTCTCTCTCCCTCTCTCTCTCTGTCAGTGGAAAAGGGTGCGCGGGGGTATTTTGGGGCACACACGTGCGCACGGGCACAGCTTACGGGGAACGCGGATTGTAGGTAGAAATGTACTTTATAGGAAAAGATAGCCAAAATGAAACTTGTGTGAAAGAAGCAACAAATTAAACTTGCCTGATTACTATCGCATGGAGAGCAATTTACAGTCTTAAATATCCTTGCATTGATGAAAATTACAAGACTTTGTGCATAAATATTGAGTTGTGTTATTAGACCTCCTTATAAAACCTAAGTTATAATAGGATGAAAGTAACCAGGTGTGTAACATAGATAGTCTTCTTTCTTAGTCAACATATTGAATAGGTCGCTTCTTCATCATGACCCTTTCTGGATAGACATTCTAGACATCAATTTGATTCCTGTAGAACAACTTTACTGAGAAGAAAACAATCTGATCCTTCAAATACTCAAATGCTGGTTCTCAACATAGAATAAGCCTGAAGATTTGTGCCAGAAAATACTTGAAACTCTTCAATCTAAGAGCATTAGTTCCCAATGGCCTTCTATAGAACACTATAGAATAACATAGTTGGAAGGGACCTTGGAGGTCTTTATTTATTTTATTGATTGATTGATTTTGTCCAATACACAATGAGGGTTTTAGTGGGTATACACATAATAAAATACATGATGAAGGTTATGGAGGATATACTCATAGTAAATATATATCTAAGCAAGAAAACAGTTTGATTCCCTCTTCTTTGTGGCAGCCCCTGAGATATTGGAACACTGCTATCATGTCTCCCCTGGTCTTTCTTTTCATTAAACTAGACATACCCAATTCCAGCAACCATTCTTTACATGTTTTATCCTCCAGTCCCCTAATCATCTTTGTTGACCTTCTCTTTCTAGAGTACAAAGAATTCACTTTCTTACAAAAATAGGTTTCATATCCCACTAAGCTACAGTATTGTTTTATTTTTGATTTGAAGCAATGCATCGACCAGGTGTTATAAATTACTAACAACGCTTTATGGCTTATTTTTCTACAAACCAGGGCACCATAGAGATGTCAACAAATACAGAAGGTTGTCTGTATTTGTTTGTTTGAATTTAAAAGACATGGAAGTTTAGCATGTTTATGAATCCAGCTATTCAACCCCTATAAGCCATGGTTTATGAAGTTAGGGATAAATATCTGAATCCTTTGGATTAATCCTTAACCACAGGAGTACTATTTCAGCTATGCCATTACAGACATGAGGTCATACTAACCGCTCTATCTGCTGGCTATTGTGACTCGTGGTTCTGGATCTATTTCTTCCAAAAGGTGCAGAAGATTATTTGAATTTGTTCTTCCACATGAATTATTGCACAATGTAGATTGTATCTGGTCATCAATTTCATGGGAAGCTTCATCATTGCTAATGTGAATGTATGGTTGCGAATGTGAACTATGTTTTAAAGGTTTGGGATTTTTAGATTAGTTAATTGATTTTAAATTTGCATTTAGGATGTTTCTATTGTTTTTCTAACATGTTGTAAAATGCCCCGAGTCTTCGGAGAGGGGCAGCATATGAGTCCAAATAATTAATAAATAAATGATGTTAACCTTTAGATCAAATATGTGGTTCTGGAAATTGGAGCATTCATATTCAGTTGAGGAGCACAATTTGGTTTAATCCATTCCTCAGATGATTTGCTTTGTGATTTTTTTTTTAAAAAAATCTAAATTGTAAAGCTGAGATCTTACAAAATATAAATACTCACAGTAACATCTACTTTATGTTTTATACTGGTCTTCACTCTAAATTATGCAAAGGAAGCAAATATAGTCAAACTTTTTTTAATATGCATAATTAATGGAGGATGCAAAATTCTGTTTTGTTTTTCATTATTGATAACACTATATGTGTTATATAAATGCTTGAGTCTTTCTAAGCAATCATACAACATAAATGAAAAATTCAAATGACTTATTTCAAACATTTATGAGTTCCAATATTATACTAAAGTCTGAATAGTAAAAGGTACCTCTTTAATGAATTGGGAAATATATCTCAAAGGATGTCTTGAATAAGTAATTATTCTGTTTGTTTATTACTTGGTACTCAATGTTTAATCATTGCTAATTTTAGTCAAATATTATTTTCTAAATGTTATTTCTGAAAGTTCTTTTCTGTGCCTTAATTAGTTTTCATCATTCCAATCACTTTTGGTGGGGAAGATACCATCATATTTGGGGCAATAATACCGCTCTATCTTTACAGTTCAAATTTCTGGGGTCTAATTGTGTTTAGAATGATCAGAACTAGATTGGGACAAGATCCAAATTTGAATTCTCAACCAGCTCTGTGTCAAGGTTCGGATGAATGCCCTAATTAATTCATGAGCCTTGAGCCAAGTTTCAAAAGAAATAAAAACTTTATTCATAGTTCAAAGGTGATACTTGGCTCGTTTCTCAACTAATCCTGCATCCGATTTCTTCTTTTATTTATTTTATTTATTTATTTTGTCCAATACACAATGAGGGTTTTAGTGGGTATATATCTATATACACATAGTAAAATACATGATGAAGGTTATAGAGGAGATACTCATAGTAAAATATATCTAAGAAATAATAGAAAAGAAGATATAGTAATAGAACATATCAATGAAAGAAAAGAAGAAGAGATATAGAATAGAAGAAAGGTATAGGAGATATAGGAGAGCAATAGGACAGGGGACGGAAGGCACTCTGGTGCACTTGTACTCGCCCCTTACTGACCTCTTAGGAATCTGGATAGGTCAACCGTAGATAATCTAAGGGTAAAGTGTTGGGGGTTTGGGGATGACACTATGGAGTCCGGTAATGAGTTCCACGCTTCGACAACTCGGTTACTGTAGTCATATTTTTTACAGTCAAGTTTGGAGCGGTTAATATTAAGTTTAAATCTGTTGTGTGCTCTTGTGTTGTTGTGGTTGAAGCTGAAGTAGTCGCCGACAGGCAGGACCTTGCAGCATATGATCTTGTGGGCAATACATAGATCTTGTTTAAGGCATCTTAGTTCTAAACTTTCTAGGCCCAGGATTGAAAGTCTAGTCACATAGGGTATTCTATTTCGAGTGGAGGAGTGAAGGGCTCTTCTGGTGAAGTATCTTTGGACATTTTCAAGGGTGTTAATGTCTGAGATGCGATATGGGTTCCAAACAGATGAGCTGTATTCGAGGATGGGTCTGGCAAAAGTTTTGTAAGCTCTGGTAAGTAGTGTGAGATTGCCAGAGCAGAAGCTCCGTAGGATTAGGTTTACAACTCTTGAAGCCTTGTTGGCTATATTGTTGCAGAGGGCTTTGGCACTTAATTCTTTTGTTATTAGTATACCGAGGTCTTTAACTGAGTGGGGATTATCTGTGATAATTTGATTATTCAGTTCGTATTTGGAGTTCAGATTCTTCTTCCTACAGTATTACAGGACAAATTGGATAACAGGAATGCAGTGGCATGATCTGTTCCTGTTCTTCAACCAATGTGTCCCTGCTGGGCGACAGGGTACATTCACAGTGCCCTGTCGCCTGGTATTGATTATTAATTGCAGAGTTTCTACTATTCAGTTTGCAGCAGATATAGACCGGCAAGAAGAGACACATGGCTGGCAAGCCCCTTTGTTTAGTAGCAAATAATAACTCCTTGCATAAGATGGGAAGTTCAAACTCATAATTTAGTTGCTATTCTATTCTATTCTATTCTATTCTATTCCTCTCTACTCTACTCTACTATCTGAATTTCTGTCTTGAACCATTCTTTCTGCATTTCTAAAAACTGCCATCCCCTATCTCTGCTTGTGGTCGGGCTGCTTTCTGCCTCCCATTGGGAAACTAGTTTGAACATTTCTGAACATAATGATATGAAAATTAAACTGAAAAAATTGATGCTTATATTTTTATTTTGATCAGAAAGCCCCCCCCCCATGTTTTCAGCATTTCGCATCAGTTTATATTTTTTTAGGCTACAAATCTCTAAGGAATGTTCCCCAAAAGTTTTGATATACTAAATTGAACATTCCTGATCATAAGAAAAATAGAAATGAACTGAAAAAAATGATGCTTATTTGTTTATTTTGGTCACAAAAGGGCTACACCACCTCGGCCTTGCTTTGTGGCATTATTTTCACTTTTTATATATATTTGGCTTGAAATATTTGGAATATCCTTTTGAAAAGCAAGCACATGATAGCCAGACAACTAATATTATGAAAGAAATCCATTTTACTAAAAACAAGTATGTAATTTTGAAATTAACAGCATAATTTTTATATAAATTGAAATAATTGAAAACTATAGTTTTGCAAGCAAAACTATCCATAAATTCAAAAGAAATTCACAAAAATGGGGGGTGCACATTTTATCAGCAAAATAAACCAATAAGCATTACTTTTTTCATTTCAATTTTCATTTCAATATGTGCATAAATCTTCAAACTTGTTTCCAAGTGAAAAAAGCTTTCAAAAAGGCCAAATATAAGTACCTAAAATGATCAATTTGTGGTCCGGGTCAAATAGACCCAGGAACATAACATTAGGGAGTTTTATCGAACAGTACAGCAGGGTTAAGATTTTTAAAAAATTTCTTATTTAGGGCAATATTTTATCCCACCTTTTAAATATTTCCCCAAATATTTCCTTTTTCTAGGAGTGGGAGAGGGCTTCCTGTAACTTCAACTTGTAGTTATTTATTATTTATTTATTTATTATTATTTATTATTTGGATTTGTATGCCGCCCCTCTCCGAAAACTCGGAGAGTTTTATTATTCTTAATATTATTCTTAGAAGTGCCTTGAATTCACTGATATTGCAGTTTAACATCCCCAAATGAAGCCCAAAATGCCTAATAACCACAACAGGGTTTTTATACTATTCTTCTTATATACCGTTACTTTATTTTCCCCATAGGGTATAAATCTTCCACTGTTTTATAAAGCTCTGGATCCTATCACTCTCATAAACCACTTTTTTGTTCAGAATAAAAGAATACCATAATGCATGATAAATCTATAAACAAGTCATCAATATTTGAAGCATGCATACTTTTCCTTTTCTTTACTTCTGAAGGGTTTTTTCTTCAAAATACATTATTTAAAAAAACCCCATAAAAGTCATAATGGTAGTCAAACAATGACTGTATATTTACTTAAAGCATAAAGGAGAAGTTTCCTTTCATATCTTCTTCTCTTCTCAGGCAAATTGCATATTTCTTCCCTTTTCAAGCAAAATGCATAGAGGCATTTACCTTACTGCAAACACCAGAATACCTGAAGGCTAAGGATTCTCCCTTTCTTGCTGCACAGTTTGAAGATTTCCACTTGCTCAACTGAATACAAAAGACATCTAACAAGCCTACCAGCTATGCTAACTACAATACAGCCATAAAACAACACTTTTCTTGGATGCATAACTAACCATTTTATAGAAACATAGATACAGAAATATTATACAAATGGAGAAATACAAGGTAGACTGAATTTTTCAATGGACACATTCAAGTTATAAAAAGAACCATAAAAACAGAGTTGGAAGGGACATTGAAGGTCATCTAAAGCAACCCCCTACACAAGCAAAAGACTATATTTATTTATTTATTATTAGAGTTGAAAGGGACCTTACAGGTCGTCAAGTTCAACCCCCTGCCTCCTACATCATCCCAGCCAAATGGCAGTCCAATCTCCTCTTGAAAGTGTCCAAAGTTGGGGAGTCCACAACCTCCGCTGGCAGGCCGTTCCACTGGTTGATCGTTCTCACTGTCAGGAAATTCTTTCTTATCTCCAGGTTGAATCTTTTCTTGGTCAATTTCCAACCGTTGTTCCTCGTCAGGCCCTCTGTTGCCCTGGAAAACAGTGTGTCCCCCTCCTCTCTGTGGCAACCCCTCAAGTACCTGTATACAGCTATCATGTCCCCCCCAGCTCTTCTTTTTACTAGACTATCCATGCCCAGTTCCAGCAACCTTTCCTCGTATGACCTGGTCTCTAGTCCCCTTATCATTTTAGTTGCTCTTTTCTGCACCCTTTCCAGAGTCTCTATATCTCTTTTGAAGTGTGGTGACCAGAACTGGATGCAATACTCCAAGTGTGGTCTGACCAGGGCCTTATAGAGTGGTCTTGGTCTTGGAGTGTATCCCCCTGTTCATGCAGTTTAGGATTGTGTTGGCTTTTTTAGCCGCTGTGTTGGCTTTTTTAGCCGCTGCATATATGCATATGAAATTGATTGTCAATCAGTGTTGCTTCCTAAGTGGACAGCTTGATTTCACAGAAGTTTGATTTACTTGGGAGTGATATTCTGTTGTTTAAAGTGTTCCCTTTATTTTTTTTTGAGCAGTATATTTCAGACAAATGACCAATATCCAATTTCTTCTTGAAAATCTCTAGTGAGGAAGCATCCTCATTGTCAGAAGGCAACCCATTATATTGGTTAATTGTTCTCACTATAGATAATTTCTCCAAAATCTACTTTGGATCTTTGTTTGATTAATTTCCATCCATTACTTCTTGTCCTGCCTTCTGGTGGTTTGTAAATAAATTGACCCCCCTCTTCTTTGTGCAACCATTTTTTATATCCTTTTGCCTCTAGCCCCCTAATCAGCTTGTTGCTCTTTTCTCCATTCTTTCTACACTTTAAACATCTTTTAAACCAATAACCCTAGGTTAATATAGTCCTGTACATTAACATAGTTCATGGAGATTTATGAAGCAGTAAAACATATCAAGAAGAAGGAGAAGGAGGAGGAGGAGAAGCAGAAGGAGAAGAAGAAGAAGAAGAAGAAGAAGAAGAAGAAGAAGAAGAAGAAGAAGAAGAAGAAGAAGAAGAAGAAGAAGACGACTCGGGGAGGCTGACCACACAATAGCAATACAATATAGATACAAATCTAATGTTAGAAAATTTAAAAAAACTAATTTAAAAATACATTATAAAAACCTAAGTCATATACAGTCAGTCCAACTAAATAAAAAACATAATAAGGTCAGCAAAAAAGGAGGGGGGAAATTAATCCCCCCATGCTTGGCGGCAAAGGTGAGTCTTCAACATTTTACAAAAGGCGAGGAGGGTAGGGGCAGTTTGAATCTCTGGGGGGAGTTGATTCCAGAGGGCCAGGACCGCCACAGAGAAGGCTCTTCCCCTGGGTCCCACCAGACGGCATTGTTTTGTCGACGGGACCCAGAGAAGGCCAACTCTGTGGGACCTAATCGGCCGCTGGGATTCATGCAGCAGAAGGTGGTCTCGTAGGTATTTTGATCCGATGCCATGACTGTCAGGCTCTTCCAGACCATAACTGATTACTAGAAACAGTAGAAAAATGTGGGTTAGACAGCAACATCTCCAGATGGATTCAAAACTGGCTGACCATCGGCACTCAACATGTAGTGCTCAATGGAATTGCATCTACATGGAGGGAAGTGTTATGTTTGTACTTTTAAATAAAGGCGACCACTGATTGGCTTAGAGGCAGCCAAGGGAAACCACTGATTGGCTTAGATGCAGCCAAGGGAAACCTTGGCGCGAAAGTTTTAAAAAAGGTGGACAAACCATTTTTCCCGTGCTAAGCAAAGGTATATAAGGCGCGGCTTTAGCCATTGGCCAGCAGTCACTTCCTACCTGCGAGCTGGTCACTTCTACTGTTCCTGTTGCCTACTAAAGAGCTGTTAACCTTCCTCGGCCTCCAGCTTCTGATTCAACAGTGGCAACGAGGGGTTCGAGCCTTCGTGTTCCAGAGATGGCTTCAGCAATGCCTCATGCATTGCCCTTCTTCAATCCATACGAAGATACGTGGACGGCTTACATGTCCAAGTTTTGCATCTTTCTCCAAGCAAGCAATTTAAATGACGCACAGGAAGTATGCAGTGGAGTACCTTAAGGCTCTATTTTAGGTCCAGTACTCTTCAATATTTTCATCAATGACCTGGATGAGGGGATAGATGGGGAACTCATCAAATTTGCAGATGACGCCAAACTGCCAGGAACAGCCAAGACTCCAAAAGATAGGCTCAAGATACAGAAGGATCTTGAACATTGGGTGCTATATAACAAAAGGAAATTCAAAGGTGGGGAAAAAACAGCAAGGTTCTACATTTAGGCAAGAAAAACAAAATACTCAGGTACAGTATATGTGGTACCTTGTTCAACAGTAGCAACTGTCAGAGAGATCTAGAGGTCCTAGGGAACAGTCGTTTAAATATGAGACAGCAGTGTGCAGCAGCTGCCAAAAAGGCCAACACAGTTCTAGGCTGCATTAATAGAGGGATAGAATCAAGACCATGTAAAGGGTTAATATGACTTTATAATGCCTTGGTAAGACTACACTTGGAATACTGCATTCAGTTTTGTTCGTCACAATGTAAAAATAATGTTGAGACCATAGACCTTGGAACAAACTTCCAGCAGACGTGGTAGATAAATCCACAGTAACTGAAGTTAAACATGCCTGGGATAAACATATATCCATCCTAAGATAAAATACAGAAAATAGTATAAGGGCAGACTAGATGGACCATGAGGTCTTTTTCTGCCGTCAGACTTCTATGTTTCTAGTAAGAGTGCAGAGAAGAAAGGCAAAGTTGATTAGGGGCTGGAAGCTAAAACATTTGAAGGAACTGAGTATGTGCAGTTCAGGGGTAGGCAAAGTTGGCTCTTCTATGACATATGGACTTTAACTCCAGAATTCCAGAGCTGGTATGATAGGCTCAGGAATTCTGGCAGTTGAAGTCCACAAGTCATAGAAGAGCCAACTTTGCCTACCCCTGGTCTAGTTTAATGAAAATAAGGAGTAGGGGAGACATGATAGAAGTGTTCCAATACCCCGGGAGGAAGCTAGGCTGTTCTCCAAAGTACCCGGAGGGAGAACAAGACGAAATTTGACTGAAGCAGTGTAGGGTTTCCTATTCTAAGCTGGGGGTTGGAATAGAAGACCTCTAAGGTTCCTTGCAACTCTGTTATTCTATTCTAAGAATGTATACAGGAGCCTCTACAATTGCCTTTTGTGATAATACATTGTAGATTGACATCTAACGCATTGGATAGAGTTTGAAGCATGCAAGTCCATTCTCTTTCATATGAGAACCATGGAACAGTAATCCAATATTGACCTGAGATCAAAGAGTTGCATATTCATAAAATGCATTATTTTTCCCTTTCTCAGCGGATCTACTGTCACTTCAATCAGTGCATTGCCCTGGGCTGAAAAACAAGGCAGTAACAGCCAAGCCATCTCTTTCATTCCATCTGAAGCTTCTAAAAATTCCAATCAAATGAAACCCTTTTCTTAAAAGACTTAAATTCTTTCTAATAGTCAGGCATAACCACAATAAAGCTGATTTCTTAACACCATGTTCTGAAAATAAAATCTCAAGTGAATTTACTGGGTCCTGCAAAGAGGGGAACATATTATTTTTTTTTATTTTTTTTATTTATTTTGTCCAATACACAATGAGGGATTTAGTGGGTATATACCTATATACACATAGTAAAATACATGATGAAGGTTATAGAGGAGATACTCATAGTAAAATATATCTAAGAAACAATAGAAAAGAAGGTATAGTAATAGAACATATCAATGAAAGAATAGAAGAAGAGATATAGGAATAGAAGAAAGGTATAGGAGATATAGGAGAGCAATAGGACAGGGGACGGAAGGCACTCTAGTGCACTTGTACTCACCCCTTACTGACCTCTTAGGAATCTGGATAGGTCAACCATAGATAATCTAAGGGTAAAGTGTTGGGGGTTTGGGGATGACACTATGGAGTCCGGTAATGAGTTCCACGCTTCGACAACTCTGTTACTGAAATCATATTTTTTACAGTCAAGTTTGGAGCGGTGGCAAACCCTGAGATATTGGAACACTGCTATCATGTCTCCCCTGGTCCTTCTTTTCATTAAACTAGCCATGAAAAGAAGGACCAGGGGAGACATGGTTATTTAGTTCTATTTAATGTATTTAACATACGAGCATTTTAAGGTACATTTGTGATAAAAGGGGTGCTTAATAAATCTTTTTGTGACTGAACTGTTACAAAATTGTAACTGAAAATTAACTGTAGAACTAGCAAAATAATATGATTTGACATGATAAGAATATTTTTATTGATGGCCTGACTATTAGGTTCCATTGATGACATTTCTTCATCATATTATGCTATGTTTTATATTTTCTCCAAATCAGATTTGATGGATTTGATGGAAATCAATTGATTTGATGGATTTCTTGTTATCACAGTCAATATCGTTATTTATTTATCTATTTATTTATTCATTCATTCATTTATTAGATTTGTATGCCGCTCCTCTCCGTAGACTTGGGGTGGCTCACAGCAATAATAAAGACAATGTAAAAACAAATCTAATAATTTAAAAAACACTAAAAATCCCATTATTAAAAACAAACATGCACACAAACATACCATGTATAAACTCTATAGGCCCGGGGGACATGTCTCAGTTCCCCCATGCCTGACGGCAGAGGTGGGTTTTAAGAAGTTTACAAAAGGCAAGGAGGGTGGGGGCAGTTCTAGTCTCCGGGGAGATCTGGTTCCAGAGGGTCGGGGCCGCCACAGAGAAGGCTCTTTCCCTGGGTCCCGCCAAACGACATTGTTTAGTTGACGGGACCCGGAGAAGGCCAACTCTGTGGGACCTAACCGGTCTCTGGGATTCGTGTGGCAGAAGGCTGATTTGGGCCAGTTTGCCCAAGAAAACTTTTTTTCCCCATTCTATTCCCTTAGAAATCAATATTGAATTCTTACATTGTAGACAAAAACCTATCTGAGTAGCTCTTTAATGTTTTGGATACTAAAGGTTAAAATTGCCGTTTCGAAAATTAATAGCAATTCAAGATTGACAAAACATTACTAAATTTGCTCGGTTTTCACTTGTTGTTATTTCTTCCCTTCTGTTTGTGATATACAACCTGCAAATTCCATGCTGTTGTAAGACCACTTTCTTAGTAATAATCCTGAAAAAAAATGAAACAAATGTTTCTTTTGCGATCTGAGCCAACCCATTTAAAAGAGTAGCTTTATTGCTTTTCATATATCTACAAGGAAGCAATATATAGCACCCACAATTTTTCAGCAGCCTATGAAAAACTGTAATTTTGCATGTGCGCAAGTATAGGGTCTTATATGCAATTGTCTTTTTCACTCGCCGCTGCAAATTCTAATAGTGGATAATAAAGCTCATACACAATGATATAAATAAGCATCTTAAGAGTCTCTGAAGAGCATAACCATTTTATAAGGTTGTGTTCTGTTCTTTTAGAGCAATTACACTGTGGCTTTTATAGGCATTTACTAGATCTTGGAGAGGAGGACAAATGTTGATATAGTTGTTTCTTATTATTTCCATGACCTCACTCCCTTACAAATTTCTATCGAGTTTAATGTTTATCCTCCCTTCCCCAGTAGAAAGTTTGCAATTCAACAAAAGCAGGTGTTGTGACCTGCCACCAGCCTGTGCAGGCCCTGTTTTATTTTTCAAGAAAAGACTGAATTAAGATTTATTTGTGTGTGAACACTACTAAGCCAGTTTATTAGTAGGGCTTAATCAATTAAATATAGGTTTGAATAAATTGAGCATGTGGTACGATTTCTCTAGTCCGTAGCTAGGACAGAACAGCAGGGAGTACTAAGATGTAGTAGTAAGATGAGCTACCACAAAGAAGAGGGAGTCAACTTATTTTCCAAAGAACCAGAAGGCAATACAAGAAAAAATGAATGGAAATTAAGCAAGCAGAGGAGCAGTCTAAAACTGATGAGAATTTTTCTAATAGTGAAAAAAATTAAACCAGTGGAATGGAAATCTACAATGACCATCCACATGGAAGGTTGTTAAGGGTGACCACAGAGCTAGAGAGAGTTGACATTGCCCCTTAGTTCTTTTTATAAGCAGTAACCCAAATGGATTGATCAAATACCATGTTTCTTTACCAAACACCATAGCAAAATACCGTAGAGAGACAGCTAACATTTTAGACTGCATGTAATGTTGCATGCAATTTTCCAATAATCCATTTTAGCTGCACTAGTTCAGATCATGCAGAATGTGGCAGCGAGAGCTATCGTGGGGCTTCCTAGATTTGCCCACGTTTCTACAACACTCCATGGCCTGCACTGGCTGCTGATAAGTTTCCAGTCACCATTCAAAGTGTTGGTAATGACCTTTAAAGCCCTAAATGGCACTGGACCAGAATACCTCCGGAACCGCCTTCTACCGCATGAATCCCAGCGACCGATTAGGTCCCACAGAGTTGGCCTTCTCCGGGTGCCATCGACTAAACAATGTCGTTTGGCGGGCCCCAGGGGAAGAGATTTCTCTGTGGCAGCCCCAGCCCTCTGGAATCAACTTCCCCCGGAGATTAGAAAGGCCCCCACCCTCCTTGTCTTTCGCAAGTTACTTAAGACCCACCTATATCGCCAGGCATGGGGGAACTTAGACATCTCCCCCAGGCTTATTATATTTCATGTTTGATGTGTATGTGCTGTATGGTTTTTAATTGTTGAGGTTTTTATATATTTTATTATTAGATTTTTTCCCCCATTGTTATACTGTTTTTATTACTGTTGTGATCCACCCCGAGTCTTTGGAGAGGGGCGGCATACAAATCGAATAAATTGAATTGAATTGAATTTATGGGAAAAGGAGGCAGGAACTGACAAATGCTGTAGGACATAGCAAGACCATAGGCCTTATCCTAAAATGTTGAGAATTATGTGTTAAGGTAGACCAAAGAGTCACCTGAATTAATGGCTAGACTATAAACCAGATTTTGAATTTTTACCTGTGATTTAATTATTGCAGCCTTGGTTTCCTGCTTTTCTACTTATTCATGCCCAGGAACAGATGCTGGATTATTGGCTCTCAGGGAAATTATGAGCCACAGGACAGTGCTAAAATTCATTTTCATTGCCCCCAGTCTTAGTCTTTATTTTTTTTTTGGTACATGCAATGTTACAAAAGTACAAAGCATTTATAATACACGGTAACAAAAAGAAACCAGTTAGTCCAAAATCTTGGACTGCAACGATCAGGACTGATGGGAATGAGAAAAGAGAGAGTTAGAAAAGAGAAAAATGCTTTCCTTCCAAAGGATGTTTAAGATTTTAGGAAAAGACAAGGTTCCAATCATAACAACCAATCTTAAACAACTGTAATGCTCTCTACATGGGGCTACCTTTGAAAAGTGTTTGGAAACTTCAGATCGTGCAGAATGCAGCTGCGAGAGCAATCATGGGCTTCCCAAGGTATGCCCATGTTACACCAACACTCCGCAGTCTGCATTGGCTGCCGATCAATTTCCGGTCACAATTCAAAGTGTTGGTTATGACTTATAAAACCCTTCATGGCATCAGACCAGAATATCTCTGGGACCGCCTTCTGCCGCATGAATCCCAGTGACCGATTAGGTCCCACAGAGTTGGCCTTCTCCGGGTCCCGTTGACTAAACAATGTCATTTGGCGGGTCCCAGGGGAAGAGCCTTATCTGTGGTGGCCCCGACCTTCTGGAACCAGCTCCCCCCTGAGATTAGAACTGCCCCCACCCTTCTTGCCTTTCATAAACTCCTTAAAACCCACCTCTTCCATCAGGCATGGGGGAATTGAGACATCTCCCCCGGGCCTAAACAATTCATGTATGGTATGTTTGTGTGTATGTCTGCTTTAATAATGGTTTTTTTTAATGTTTTAAAATTATTAGATTTGTCTTGAATTGTTTTGTTGTTGTTGTGAGCCGCCCCGAGTCTACGGAGAGGGGCGGCATACAAATCTAATAAATAAATGAATGAATGAATGAATGAATGAATGAATGAATGAATGAATGAATAAATAAATCTTTACTAGCATTGTTTGTTTGTTTGTTTGTTTGTTTGCTTATGTTTATAGTTATTTCTTCCTATCTTCTGAAAGATCAGGTTGGCAATAGATTATCATGAAGGAAATCTATCTATTTCACCTCTAGGAGTTGCAAATGACTTGATAGTACGGAACCAATCAATTTATTTTTATTTATTTATTGGATTTATATGACTTCCCATCTCTGTGAATCTTACAATATTTAAAACAATGAAAAAAAACCCCACATTAATATAGTATAATACTATAAAGCACAGCGACTCATGTGGCAGCCAGACATAGCAGACAGTATTTGCAAAGATTAATGAAGCTGCTTAGTAAACAGGGAAGATGAATGTACAATGGGGATTCTCTTCTGCAAAGGTAGAATATGGAGACTCACACAGATAACCCTCTCTTAGATCAGCAGGGTAGGGCATTTTCAAAAACACTCCCACCGCTGAAGTTAGAAAATCTGTAAAGATACAGTTCTTTCAGAGACTTTTCTTAAAGCAACTGTGCTCCTTTTGCCTACGATGTGAAACTTTTCAACACCACTGACAACACAACACACTCACTCTCCAAAAAGACCTGGACTTTGTCTCAGACTGGTCTAACACCTGGCAACTTCAAATATCAACCAACAAATGCTCTACCCTCCACATCGGCAAAAAGAATCCAAACTGCACATACGAACTGAATAAACAATCTCTCACTGCCAACCCACACTCAGTAAAAGACCTTGGAATACTAATATTGAATGACCTAAGTGCTAAAGCCCACTGCAACAATATCACCAAAAAAGCTTCTAGAGTTGTTAACCTGATCCTACGCAGCTTCTGCTCAGGCAATCTCACACTACTCACAAGAGCCTACAAAACTTTTGCCAGACCCATCCTAGACTACTGCTCATCTGTCTCGAACCCATACCACATCTCAGATATCAACACCTTTGAAAATGTCCAAAGATATTTCACCAGAAGAGCCCTTCACTCCTCCACTCGAAACAGAATATCCTACGAAAATAGACTAACAATCCTGGGCCTAGAAAGCCTAGAACTACGGCGCCTAAATCACGATTTGAGTATTGCCCACAAGATCATATACTGCAACGTCCTACTGGTCAATGACTACTTCAGCTTCAACCGCAACAACACAAGAGCACGCAACAGATTCAAACTTAATACAAACCGCTCCAAACTTGACTGCAAAAGATATGATTTCAACAATCGAGTTGTCGAAGCATGGAACTCATTACTGGACTCAATTGTGTCAACCCCTAACCCCCAACATTTCTCCCTTAGACTATCCACAATTGACCTCTCCAGGTTCCTAAGAGGCCAGTAAGGGGCGTACATAAGTGCACTGGTGTGCCTTTCGTCCCCTGACCAATTGTCTTTCCTTTTTCTCACTTATCATATATATTCTCTTTCTTTCATATATCCTCTCCTCTAAGTTCACTTTTACCCTTATATATATTACTACATGTCTATTTTTCTTCCTATGTATTTGTGTATTGGACAAATGAATAAATAAAATAAATAAATAAAATTATGACTTTTAAAATAACCGCTGCTAACGGTTGGGTTAAATGTTACCCTTTAGTTTTCATAATTAGAGGGTGTTTCTATCACTTGTATAATTAGAAAGGAGGGTTAGAAATTGAATAAATAATAGATAAGCAGCAATCTCAAGACATCCGTTTGAGAAGTTGGTGGTTTTTTTTAATGTGCACCACTGTCTGGCTTTCCAACCTATAGATCTTTATCAACATTTGACTAAGGATAAAACCCTTTCCTGCATTTCAATTAGAAAATTGTTCCCCCAGCTTCAAAACTTCAGCAACTTTAAGATGTGGGACTTCAATGCCCTCACATCTTCAAATATATTTTCTGACTTGGCATGGATTCTGGAATTGGCAACTGTTAAAAACAAATAGAGCTCAGCGAGACATCGTTTTTCATTAGCATTCCAGTGGCATTGACTGACATTTAATCATATCAAACGTTGTTCCAAGTAGTCCGAAGTGTGAAACACACCTCCTTATGTGGCTCACCTGGGTGACTGTCAACAGTTTTGGAGAAGTTTTACCAACTTTTGTTAATATAATTGATCCACCTGTTCCGTGATGCTTTGTTCTTCTTTTCTTTGCAATGGAGATCAATTTAACCTCCTGAACATTCATATTTTATTCAGACCAGCACAAAAGAAGAATGCAGCCTTCTTGGAAGTCATTAGCAAAGAATAGCATGTCAAAGGTCTAGAACATTTAAAATTAACCTGATTAGAAAACTGAGTAGCATTAATCAAAAGGACATAATTGTAAATGTATAGTCTCGTTTTATTGTCCTTTGCATTCATCATACAACTCTTTTGCCCAATCAACTTTTCGTTAAGAAGACAGTCTTTGAAGTAACACCTAGAATTCATATTATAATAACAAACGTCTTTGTTTATTTTTATTTTTAATCTCTTTTATTCATTAAACATGAAACTCAGTTAACTGAACATTTTAAAAAAGGGTCAGAAATACCACTGACTGGTGCTAATGGGTGATATGGGTTGTGTCATTGTTGTTGTTGTTGTCATGGTCGTCAACACCACCACCACCACCACCATCATCATCATCATCTTTTTTATTCACTAAACATGAAACTCAGTCAACTGAACATTTTAAAAAGTGTCACAAATATCACTGTTGTTGTTGTAATTATTATTTTAATATGTTCTGAAAGTTTGAGTCTCATTTTTATTTCCCTAAAATGTGAATCTTTCACAAGTGTGGATTATAACATGTGATATTTATTTATGGTGGTTTTTTTTTTACTTTTTAATCTCATCTTTTCCCCAGATACTCAAGACCATAAGCCACGCACACAGTGTGGTAGTAAAAATTTTGGTAGCCTTCACTGCCCGTAACAAAGGTGAAACCCATTAGCAGACTTAAACCAAGCACCTTTCCGAGAGCATGAAAACAATCCAAAGAGTTTAAACAGGGAGGGAGAGAAGATAAAAAATCAAGAGAACTAATAGTGCAATAAAACAAAAAGGAATAATTAAAAATGAAATTAAAGAAAAGCAACTTTACGAGACAATATTTATGGCTAGGTAAAATTTGGCAGCGATAGCAATCATGAGTTACACATGCTTAATCCAAGGATAGACCCTGAAGACGAGCGTTTTTTAATAAATCACAGTTCAACAATTTCATGTATAAAATATGGATCCCTGTTCAAGTCCAAAAGAAGCTCTTTTTGCTCACTTTCAGCCACGTAACCTGAAAAAGTTTCGTTGAAAACACATTTTGTTTGACAGCAGCATGGTTGATAGATTGGTGTACAGAAGCTCTACCCTGCAAGATATATGCATGTTAATTAAAGCTTTTATTTTGACTCACTAATCTGCTGTTGAAAAATTCAGCAAACTAATAGTGCAATAAAACAAAAGGGAATAATTGAAATATTTTTATTACTGCCCTTGCTTTTATTTTATTTTTTTCTCATTCGGAAAACTCTGGTTCAGATAATTTATTGGGGAAAAAAAGCATTCATACATTGATGTGAGGTTAGTATTTTAGTATTTCCCCCCTCCTTTTAAATGCATTAGTGAAAAAAGTAGCTATAGGCAGAGTAATTTGAGGGGGAAATCTAAGAGGCCTAACTGCATTAGAAGCAATCCTGAAAGGTAATTCTCAGTTGGTCATGAAAACAAGATGGAACAAAATAACCCCTTACAGGTCTATAAAGATTTATATTCTAGTCCCTAAATTGACTCCTAATAAGTCTGTATTTCCCTCCAAGGAGCAGGTATGTAGCTAGAAAGGACTTTGCCTTCTTCTTATTCATGGAAATACAGAAAACTCTGCCTTTACAATATTGGAACATAGTGTTATACTCTTAAACTACTAAAAGACTGAATTTGGTAAATAGATCTATAGAACTCGTAAACAGTCTGTTTTATAGATAGAAATACATTGCCTAAAACACGATCTAAATATTGCCCACAAGATCATATGCTGCAACGTTCTACCTGTCAATGACTATTTCAGCTTCAATCGCAACAACACAAGAGCACACAACAGATTCAAACTTAATATTAACCGCTCCAAACTTGACTGTAAAAAATATGACTTCAGCAACCGAGTTGTCGAAGCGTGGAACTCATTACCTGACTCAGTAGTGTCAACCCCTAACCCCAAACATTTTTCCCTTAGACTATCCACGATTGACCTCTCCAGGTTCCTTAGAGGTCAGTAAGGGGCGTGCATAAGTGCAACAGTGTGTCTTCCGTCCCCTGTCCAATTGTCTCTCCTTATCTCATTTCTCTTTTCTTCCTTTCTAATATGTTCACCTATACTTTTATAGCTTTTCTTCTATTCTTTTCTTTACTTATATTATTACATATCTTTCCCTCCAATGTGTATTATGTATTGAACAAAATAAATAAATAAATAAATAAATAAATAAATAAATAAATAAATAAATAAATAAATAAATAAATAAATAAATAAATAAATAAATAAATAAATAAATAAATAAAATAAATAAATAAAGCCCTGTGAAGCAGTATATAAATCTAAGTGCTATTGCTACTTTTAAATCAGTTCTAATTTCTAACAAAAAGTTATTTAATTACTTGTTTTTTGCTCAATTTGTATGGCTGCCTTTCTCAACAAGTGACTCTGAATGATGAACAATCTTAAAATGAATTAAAAACCATTCCAATTCTGGGATTGATGCAGAGGTCACACAGGTAAATGTGTGTGCACCATTAATCAACCATGCCTCCTTTATTTCTAATTCCAGTAACACCCAACTAGACTCAAGGTCAATATTAATTTGATCAAATACCCAAAGAACCCTTGCTCACAAAAGTTACATCCAAGAAGTGGAAAATATGTTTTTAAAAATGGCACAAAGACAGGAATTTTTATATTTAAAAGAGAGTTACAGAAAGATAATATTCTTGGGAAATTTTCCTCAGTTTCTTTATTACAAAACGGATTTTCAGGTGTTGTGGTTAGCTCTGGCCCAGCTCCTGCCCCAAGGACTGTGGATGCTGACATCCACATGCTGCAGGCCTGTTTTGCCCCACCCCACCCCCACCGGTGGAATCTGCTGATGAAGGCTCCTCTGACCAAAAAGACATGAGAGACAGGGAGGAGGAGAGTGTGGCAGACAGCTCAGAAGGAGATCAATTATCTAGCTCCTCCTTGGATTCAGAACAAGAGTTAATGATACAGCCACGCATGCGGAAAGCGATGCATAGGCAACAACAACTGAGAGATTATTATCAAAGAAAATGAGGCCACCTGTGGTTGGGTGGGGCTGTGGTAATTAGTGAGGCTTCTATAAATAGCAGCCTGTGGGTTTGGCCATTGTGGATTATTATCTGATCGTTGTGTTTTGTGACTGCTTTACTGACTTTGACCTTTTGTGTGCTGATTTTTCCCCGCTTTGAAACTAAACCAGAGCAAAGTGTGTTTCACTTTGTGAAAGAAGGACTGTGAATTGCCTCACAACTGCAAGCTAAGTATCTCAGAACTGATAAGGGACTTGTACAAATTACCAGTTTGTTTGGAGATGAGTGCTCTTTGCTATACCAAAAGAGGGCTTGGTTTAAGTGAATTTTCATTATAAAGAACATTGTTTTGAATTTTCAAACGTGTGTGTGTCTGAAATTTGTACATGTGAATTTTTGGGAGGAGTCTACCAGAGAGCCCCTCAGAACATCAGGGAATCTCTGTTAATAACTACACACCTTTAAAAAAAATTGCATGCAACTTTGCTGTACTGAAGAAAAACAAGGAAATTTTTTATGGATGGTGATTTAACCTTTAACCACAGACACACTGTTATAGAAATGAGGTCATAATGATAGCTCTAGCTGCTGGATGTAGTTCAGGTAATTTCACTGCAATATTGTGACCAGTAGTTTTAGATCTATTGCTTCCAAAAGTTACAGAAGATCATTTGAATTTGTTTTTGCCACATAAATTATTGCACGATGTAGATTATATCTGGTCATCAATTTCATCGGGGGCCTCATCATCATTAATGTCAGAAATGGCAGTGGGTTCCTCATTGTCCATTAATAATAATATAATAATAATAATAACTTATTAGATTTGTATGCCGCCCCTCTACGGAGACTCAAAGCGGAGCGGCCATTACAAAATTTACATGCAAAATATTACACAGGGCAAAACCCGAACTCAGAACAATCTACATACATATACCCGTGAAAATTTACGAAAACATATATATATATATATATATATATGTCACATGTTTAAGCTGAATTTGAAAATTAAGGGAGACTAGGATAGATCTATTTTGGCCTTATTTTGGCCTCATCAGCTAGCCATACCCACTGGGACTTGAACCTGCAACCTTTGCCTTGTAAGGCAGAGAATTATCCTCTAGGCTACAGTATCCAATCCCTTCAGCTCTGTACCAGGGAAGGGTTACATTTTGTGTCGAATCACCCTGGTATATTGAAGGAACATCACAGCTCCTTTTTTGCCTCTCGGCCCAACCCAGGGCCATTTGTTTTCGTAAATTTTCACGGGTATATGTATGTAGATTGTTCTGAGTTCGGGTTTTGCCCTGTGTAATATTTTGCATGTCTATGTGACGTTTCGGTGAAATCACATTCACCATCATCAGGCTGAAGTTCCAAGCTTCGCGCTGTTGTAAAATGGAATGTTTGCAACTGTCATTTGCAACAAACATTCCATTTTACAACAGCACGAAGCTTGGAACTTCAGCCTGATGATGGTGAATGCGATTTCACCGAAACGTCGCATAGACATGCAAAATATTACATATATATATATATATATATATATATATATATATATATATATATATATACACATATACATATACATATACATATACATATACATATACATATACATATACATATACATATACATATACATATACATATATATATGTGTGTGTGTGTGTGTGTGTGTGTGTGTGTGTGTGTGTGTGTTTTCGTAAATTTTCACGGGTATATGTATGTAGATTGTTCTGAGTTCGGGTTTTGCCCTGTGTAATATTTTGCATGTTTATGCGACGTTTCGGTGAAATCACATTCACCATCATCAGGCTGAAGTTTCCAAGCTTCGTGCTGTTGTAAAATGGAACGTTTGCAACTGTCATTTCTTCCTAGTATATAGTGTGGGGGTGGAGATTTGGTCTGAATGTAGCAAATAGATTGGGTGATTATGTTTCAGTGATCTGATTGGTTGGTGTAATCATAATTATTAGAAGGATTGACATGGTGATTTTTATGAAGTGTTTTTTGTTTAAGGCTGGTTTCCAAATTTCAAAATTCCAAATTCATAATTATTAGAAGGATTGACATGGTGATTTTTATGAAGTGTTTTTTGTTTAAGGCTGGTTTCCAAATTCCAAAATTCCAAAATCATAATTATTAGAAGGATTGACATGGTGATTTTTATGAAGTGTTTTTTTTTGTTTAAGGCTGGTTTCCAAATTTCTGGTAGGCGGGACGTGTCATCTCTTTTATTTATGCAAAGGGGTCTCCTCTCAATTTCTATGGCTTCTAGAGCAATTCTTCTATATAAATTCTCTGTTTTGTGAAGTAATTTAGTTTTTTCAAAGTCAATTTCGTGACCTGTTTTTTTAATGTGCTGGACAAGGGAGGAAGTCTTTTCTTCTTTTTTAACTGCATTCACATGTTCTGCAAGGCATGCACTTACTCTTCGGTTGGTTTGTCCAATGTATGTGGCTGCACATGTTTTGCAAGGGATTTCATAGATTCCTTGGTATTCCAATTGGATTTTATCTTTGGGGCTCCTTAGGATATTAGATATTTTTTGGTTGGTGCAAAATGAAGTTTTGATGTTATGTTTGTGCAAAATTTTACTAGTTTTGTCTGTGGTGCCCTTGATGTAAGGGAGGATGGTGGTGCCATTGTCCTGTTCTTGATCTTGTTTTTTGGGGGGTGTCTCTTTTTTGATTAGGTTTGTGATTGTTTTCTCTTCGAATCCATTAGAAATTAATACATCTTTGAGTTTGTTCAATTCAGTTTTTAAGTGCTCATGGTCAGCTAAGCGTTTGGTTCTGGTGATGAGAGTTTTGGCCACTGAGGTGATTTGTGCGGGGTGGTGGTGTGAGTGTGCATTTAGATAACGGTTGGTATGGGTTTTCTTTTGGTAGATAGTGTGTCCTAGGCTGCCATTGGGTTTTTTATAGACCAGTACATCTAGAAAGGGAAGTTGATCATTGATTTCTGTTTCCATAGTAAACTGTATTTTGGGGTGTAGGCTGTTAAGATGTGTGAGGAAATTGTCTAGTTTTTCCTTACCATGTGGCCAAATTACAAAGGTATCATCAACATATCTCAGCCAAAGTTTAGGTTTGTATTTGGATTGCTCTAATGCATTATTTTCGAAATATTCCATATAGAGGTTGGCGATGACCAAGGCTGGTCTTTGTTTAAGGCTGGAAACCAGCCTTAAACAAAAAACACTTCATAAAAATCACCATGTCAATCCTTCTAATAATTATGATTACACCAACCAATCAGATCACTGAAACATAATCAGTTGCAAACATTCCATTTTACAACAGCACGAAGCTTGGAAACTTCAGCCCGATGATGGTGAATGTGCAAAATATTACACAGGGCAAAACCCGAACTCAGAACAATCTACACACACACACACACACACACACACACACACACATATATATATATATATATATACACACACACACACACACACACACACATATCTGTAAACCATGTAAAATTATCTAAGGGATAATATGTAAAGGAAGAGAGAGCAAGGTATCTTTGTAGGTTTTAAAGTTCTGTGTGCATTTTTGTTTATTATCTATAATGTATATGAATTTATTTTTTCCAATAAAATAAATTTTTAAAAAGAGAACAGTTTCTTCAAAGTTTGGATCACCAAATCCCACTCTTTTTTGGCAGAAAACTTGGTCCTGCCATTATTTGTATGTATATGTATATATATGACGGTCTTGGTATATTCGGGTTTCTTCCTGTGTAGGATTTAGAAATTGCTGGCAACATTTTGATGAGGTCCCACTCATCATCTTCAGGCTTGTGTTTCTGTCCTTGTTCTAGGGCGAACACAGCGAGACCTGAGCTGCCTTCCTTCTATAAAAACTGGTGGCTGGGTGTGGCTTGATGGCTCAGCAATTGCCTGCTGTGTAGAAACTTCCTGGTGAGTCAGTGGGGTAACACCTGGGGTCGTTGATGTAACTGAGGTATGCTGATTAGTTAATGGTTGTGGATTAGGCGTGATATCCTGAGTAGTTGGAGCTTGCAGGCTACTTGATTGTTTTGCAATGTGTGTTCTGAGTCTGGTTTCAGTTTCTATGGCTGGGATACCTTTGAGGGCTGGTTTCCAGATGTCTGGTAGGCAGGAGGTATCATCCCGCTTGTTCATATTTTGGGGATGTTTTTCTATCTCGATGGCTTCCGTGATTATTCTTTTGCTGTAGTGTTCTGTTTTGGAAATTAATTTAGTACTGTCAAAATCAATTTCATGTTCAGATAGAAAAACATCCCCAAAATTTTAACAAGTGGGATGATACCTCCCGCCTATATATATCGGGGTCAGAGTGACAGCAACTCAAATTCAAACACCGCTACAGAAAACATCAAATAAGTGTGGTGCTTATTGCACATTCTTATTGGTGGGAAAACAAAAGCTATTCGCAATCCGAATGGTCAATTTCTAAAAATAGGGATATTTTGGAAAACTATTGCAGTCACTATGACTGCGGGTCTGTGGTTATGAAAGGCCAAAACATTGTCTTCAAGTAAAGTAAAATAGAAAAGCTTCCTCATGAATCTCTATAGGCAAATCCAGAGAAAAGAGAAAGGGAATTCTCTATGGCAAATTAATTTCTTCTAAAAGGTACTGTGGTAAAATACACATACACAATACAACACTGCTGAAAAGGCTGTCATGTGTTACTCAGCCAGCATTATCTGTTTGTCTTTAAAATATGGAGCTATGGTGAACAACTGTTTTGATGCTGGTGAGACCACATTTGTAATACTGTGTTCAGTTCTGGAGACCTCACCTACAAAAAGATATTGACAAAATTGAACGGGTCCAAAGACGGGCTACAAGAATGGTGGAAGGTCTTAAGCATAAAACGTATCAGGAAAGACTTAATGAACTCAATCTGTATAGTCTGGAGGACAGAAGGAAAAGGGGGGGGACATGATCGAAACATTTAAATATGTCAAAGGGTTAATAAGGTCCAGGAGGGAAGTGTTTTTAATAGGAAAGTGAACACAAGAACAAGGGGACACAATCTGAGGTTAGTTGGAGGAAAGATCAAAAGCAACATGAGAAAATATTATTTTACTGAAAGATCCTTGGAACAAACTTCCAGCAGACATGGTAGATAAATCCCACAGTAACTGAATTTAAAGATGCCTGGGATAAACATATATCCATCCTAAGATAAAATACAGAAAATAGTATAAGGGCAGACTAGATGGACCATGAGGTCTTTTTCTGCAGTCAGACTTCTATGTTTCTATGTTTCTATGATGGTGCCAAGAAAGGCCAGCCTCATTTTCATCCGTATCTTATCTTTGTGGTAGCAAATTGCAGCAGTTAAACCCTTTTGCCATAATCCAGATCTGTCATCAAATACAGCCCAACCTTAACCCTGCAGAATGGAGCGTCTCTTTTAAAGGAACAACAACAAAAATGTTAAGCTTCGCTGATTTTAGCTGTTCCAAAACCCCCACAAAAAAACCCACGGAGCATTCCTTGTTCAGCATCTCACACAATAACACCGTAATTCAAATTTCAAAGCCAGAGCTTGGTTGAAGTCTTGATTAATGTTGATAGAACTCTTTACTTCTCCGTACAGTTTTTTCCAGACAGCAGCTGGAATAGATTTTAGACAAGGGGGATCAGAATTATGTGTTATCTGTCCATGAAACACAAATCGAAGGTGGCAGTCACAAGTTGATGAACAAACCCGAATGCCCCTTCGCAACATGTCCTATAATATTGAGAGAAAGATATATGTTGCCTATTACCTGAGAGATCGGCTCTCAAGCATGAACTATAAGAGTCTCCAGAACAAGATAAAAGAAAAAATTCTTGTCTGGTATGTCAGACAAAGAAAAGAAAAGAAAAAACGGTGCTCTTTTGAGCTGCTTCTTGTGGTGCTTCTAATAGTGCTAATTGCATTGTCAAACCTTATAATGCCTTTTTCGTTCTGAGAATTCATTCCTGCTTCTTTCTCAGAGCTAACTGATCTGTCATCCTGGTTTTGGGTTTTTTCTGTCTCAAACCAACTGCTTTTTTTCCCCCTTTTAAAACCATTCTTTCTCTCAAAACAAAATTAGGGTCATTATTAATTTCGTTTCAGACTGAGGGTATAATAATCAAGCCTAAAACACGATTTGAGTATTGCTCACAAGATCATATGCTGCAACGTCCTACCGGTCAATGACTACTTCAGCTTCAACCGCAACAACACAAGAGCACGCAACAGATTCAAACTTAATACGAACCGCTCCAAATTTGACTATATAAAATATGATTTCAACAATCGAGTTATCGAACTGTGGAACTCATTGCCGGACTCAATTGTGTCAACCCCTAACCCCCAACATTTCTCCCCTTAGACTCTCCACGATTGACCTCTCCAGGTTCCTAAGAGGCCAGTAAGGGGCGTACATAAGTGCACTGGTGTGCCTTTTGTCCCCTGTCCAATTGGCTTTCCTTTCTCTCACTTATCATATATATTTTCTTCTTTCATATATCCTCTCCTCTAAGTTCACTTTACCCTTATATATGTTACTACATGTCTATTTTTCTTCCTATGTATTTGTGTATTGGACAAATGAATAAATAAAATAAATAAAATAAATATTGAAAGTTTAATCATCTAGATTATAGTTCCGCCAATCTTAAGCATTATTTTTGTGGTTTTTAGTTACGAAGTCATGTCTGACCCATCACAATCCCATTGACAACATTCCTCTATGCCAGGGGTAGGCAAAGTTGACTCTTCTATAAGGTCAGCAGACTTCCCGCGCCCTTTGAAAAATGTCCCCGCTTTTTTTCCTCCCAACCAGCCCCCCTTGGGAAGAGGCTGGAGGGAGAGGATTCTGGATTCTCACCCTCGCTGCCCCTAACCCAGCTCGGCCGGAGGTCTCTGCATGGATTTCAGGCCAACTGTGCAGGACCTTTGCTTGCCCGTTTCCCCTGCCCTGCCCCTGGAATGGCCACGAAATGTCCTGGCACTGCAGCCCTGCAGAAGAGGGAATGGCAGGCAGGGAGAATTTGCCATGACCCAGGGGGAGCTTAAGGGCCAGCCTGGCCACTGCTAGCTGCTCTTTCTTCCCAGAACCCTGCTCCAAAGATGAAGGCCAGCTGCATGGGTGAGTAATGGAGCAGCAGAACTGGGGGGGGGGGGTCATCCTTCCATCCCCCCCCACAGCTGGCCTTCCATGTCAGCCTTGAGCCAGGTGGGGTGTGTCAAATAGCAGCAGAGGAACTTGGAGGGTGGGTCAGGGGGGCTGTCCGGGTCTGCTGGGGCAGAGAGTCCTTGGGAGAAGGGAAGCACCTGCTGAGCCTTCTGGCCGCTTCAGCCCTCTGCCTCCTCTCCTGCCTTTGCCTCCACCCGGGCACCATTGGGCAGGAAAGCTAGGCGGCTCCTGCGCTGTAGCCATCCCGCCCATTGGCCTCTGAGCCCAAAGGAGGAGTGGAAGCCCTGCCCTCTGTCTCCAGGTGGTCCAGGTGAAGCTGGTCCTGGGCCGGAGCGCCTACAGAACTCTGGGGAGGGGGCTGGGTTCATGGGGGGGAGGGGGCTGGGTTCATGGGGGGGGGAGGAGGGAGGGGAGAAGGGAGGGGAGGAGGGAGGGGAGAAGGGAGGGGAGGAGGGAGGGGAGCCACCCTGAGTCTACGGAGAAGGGCGGCATACAAATCTAATAAATTAATAAATAAAGAGAAAGGAAGGGAGAGAAAAAAAGAGAGGAAGAGAAGAAGAGAGAGAAAAAAGAAAGAAATAGAGAGGGAGAGAAAGAAAGAGAAAGAGAGAAAGGCAATGAGAGAGAAAGAGAAATAGAATGGGAGGAAGAGAGAGAGAGAAAGAGAGAGGGGAGGGAAGGAAGGAGGGAGAAAGACAGATAGAGGGAGGAAGGAAGAAAGAGAGAAAGAGAGAGCAAAAAAGAGAGGAAGGAAGGAAGGAAGGAAGGAAGGAAGGAAGAGAGAAAGAAATAGGGTTGGAGAGAGAGAGAAAGAAAGAGGAAGGAAGGAAGAGAGAGAAAGAGGGAGGGAAAGAGAAAGAGGGAGAAATAGAGAGAAAGGGAAGAAGGAACAGAGAGAGAGAGAGAGAGAGAGAGAGAGAGAGAGAAAGAAATAATTTTTTGGCTATTTTTTTTTTGCTAAACTTTTTTTAGGTTCCCCCCCCCCCCCCCCTTTCAATAGTGTCCCTTTTCCCCAGTCTTAAAATATGGTCAGTTTAATCTTCTATGACTTGTGGACTTCAATTCCCAGAATTCCTGATCCAATCATGTTAACTTGGGAATTCTGGGAGGAGAAGTCCACATGTCATGAGCTAACTTTGCCTACCCCTGCTCTAGGCCTTCCTGTTCCGAAAGCTATGACAAATCTAGACAGCATACTAAAAAAGCAAAAAAAACATCACCCTGTCAACAAAAGTGTGTATAGTCGAGGCAATGGTTTTCCCAGTTGCAAGGTATGGCTGTGAAAGTTGGACTATATGAGTCCCTTGGACTGCAGGACGATCAAACTGGTCAGTCCTAGAGGAGATCAACCCTGACTGCTTTTTAGAAGGCCAGATCCTGAAGATGGAAGTCAAATTCTTTGGCCACCAAATGAGAAGGAAGAACTCACTGGAGAAGAGCCCAATACTGGGAAAGACTGAGGGCCAAAGAAGAAGGAATGACAGAGAATGATGGAGTCACTGAAGCAGTTAGTGTGAGTTTAAATAGCCTCTTAAGCAGTGATTTTCAACATTTTTTGAGCTGCGGCACATTTTTTACATTTTACAAAATCCTGGGGCACACCACCAACCAAAATGACACAAAATGACACTCAAACACAGTATATATTATACATATAGTTAATAATATAGGTTCTAAAAGAGGGCGGGGAAAATATTTACTGACCCCCTCACATCCTGGACACAAATTGTTTCAACTCCTACCCTCAAAACGTCTCTACAGAGCACTGCACACAAAGACAACTAGACACAAGAACAGTTTTTTTCCAAACGCCATCACTCTACTGAACAAATAATTCCCTCAACACTGTCAGACTTTCTACTAAATCTGCACTTCTATTCTACTAGTTTTTCTCATCATTCCTTTCACCCATTTCCTCCCATGATGACTGTATGACTGTAACTTGTTGCTTATATCCTAAGATTCTTATTAATATTGCTTCTTCATTGCTTATTTGACCCCTATGACAATCATTAAGTGTTGTACCACATGATTCTTGACAAATGTATATTTTATTTTATGTATGCTGAGAGCATATGCACCAAGACAAATTCCTTGTGTGTCCAATCACACTTGGCCAATAAAAATTCTATTCTATTCTATTCTAAAAAAAAAAATTCTAAATGTATTTATACTCACTTAGTGTGAAACCTGGGCCTGTTTCGATGAACACAAAAGAGATATCCTGGCAGGAATGGTAGAAAGACACACACAAAGCTCTTCTTCAACAGTGATGTGCCGGTGCCTGGAGGCTGTTGGGGTCTGGATGGGTGTCAACAGAGTCAAGCTCAACCCGGATAAGATGGAGTGGCTGTGGGTTTTGCCTCCCAAGGACAATTCCATCTGTCCGTCCATCACCCTGGGGGGGGGAGTCACTAACCCCCCCAGAGAGGGTTCGCAACTTGGGTGTCCTCCTCGATCCACAGCTCACATTAGAGAAACATCTTTCAGCTGTGGCGAGGGGGGCGTTTGCCCAGGTTCGCCTGGTGCACCAGTTGCGGCCCTATTTGGACCGGGAGTCACTGCTCACAGTCACTCATGCCCTCATCACCTCGAGGCTCGACTACTGTAATGCTCTCTACATGGGGCTACCTTTGAAAAGTGTTCGGAAACTTCAGATTGTGCAGAATGCAGCTGCGAGAGCTATCATGGGCTTTCCTAAATATGCCCATGTCACACCAACACTCCGCAGTCTGCATTGGTTGCCGATCAGTTTCCGGTCACAATTCAAAGTGTTGGTTATGACCTATAAAGCCCTTCATGGCACTGGACCAGAATATCTCCGGGACCGCCTTCTGCCGCACGAATCCCAGCGACCAGTTAGGTCCCACAGAGTTTGGGCCTTCTCCGGGTCCCATCAACTAAACAATGTCGTTTGGCGGGACCCAGGGGAAGAGCCTTCTCTGTGGCGGCCCCAACCATTTGGAACCAACTCCCCCCAGATATCAGAGTTGCCCCCACCCTCCTAGCCTTTCGTAAGCTCCTTAAAACCTACCTCTGTCGTCAGGCATGGGGGAATTGACATGCTCCCTCCCCCTAGGCTTATAAAATTTATGCATGGTACGCCAGTATGTATGATTGGTTTTAATTTGTGGTGTATTTTAAATTAACTTAAAATTAGATTTGTTTTACATTGGTATTGTTATTGCTGTGAGCCGCCCCGAGTCTGCGGAGAGGGGCGGCATACAAATCTGATTAAACTTAAACTTAAACTTAACTCTACTTTTAATTTTTATCGCAGCCAAGCTTGAGAAGCTCACCTCACATAGATATGTGATTGAAAATGGGAGCAGTGCCAAAATAGCTTCATTGGCCATGGGGGAGGAGTAGCAGCTTCAACTACTTGCCACGGCCACACAATGACAAGTGCGCAGCAGCCCGAGCGGGGACCTTCCTGGTGTGGATGAGAGGCGGCCTGCAATTGGTTCATCACTAGTGGTCGGGATGAATCCTGGAAGGTGATTGGTCAGTGAGCGTTCCCTGTGACTTCACTCGTCCTGTCACTGATAGCTGGAGGGATTGTGAGGAGAATGTTTATGTTCGGGGGGAAGCGGCTGGCGGCGGGCTGGATAAATGGCCTCCGTGGGCTGTATCCAGCCTGAGGGCCGTAGTTTGGGGGACCCATGTTTAATTTCCCCACGGCACACTAGTGTGCCGCAGCACATTGGTTGAAAAACACTGCTCTAAAGGACCTACTTATTTAAAAGAGGGATGCAACTCCAGTTTGAAATAAGTGGTACTTCAATGTCTGTATCACGGACAGATTACACCCTTGTTTTTATGGCTATTTGTTAAGTTAAACCAGGCTTGGTGGCAGATGTTCTCCAAACACATCATGTCATAAACTTTCATCATTTGGAACACTGCATCTCAAAGAGAAATTTCAGAATCAAAGTTTGATGGATCTTCCAGAAAAGAATATGCTATAAACAGGAGAAGAAAACAACCCCTCGCCACATGTACTTTATAGTTGGAATAATGTAGAGAGTGCTGTCAGGCATAGGAATGCTTAAATATCCAAAAAGTAATGAGCAAAAGAAAAAGAGCAATCTTATGTGCACTTTGCACAGGCTGAGTCTCTGGGGGATACTGTATTTTTCCGAATATAAGATGGGAGGAAAATAGGGGAAAAAAATCTACCTACCAGGTATTCATCACCTTGAGGCTTGACTACTGAAATGCTCTCTACATGGGGCTACCTTTGAAGAGTGTTCGGAAACTCCAGATCGTGCAGAATGCAGCTGTGAGAGCAATCATGGGCTTTCCCAAATATGCCCATGTTACATTCCGCAGTCTGCATTGGTTGCCGATCAGTTTCCGGTCATAATTCAAAGTGTTGGTTATTACCTATAAAGCTCTTCATGGCACCGGACCAGGATATCTGCGAGACCGCCTTCTGCCGCACGAATCCCAGTTGCCGGTTAGGTCCCACAGAGTTGGCCTTCTCCGGGTCCCCTTGACTAAACAATGTCATCTGGCGGGACCCAGGGGAAGAGCCTTCTCTGTGGCGGCTCCAACCCTCTGGAATCAGCTCCCTCCAGAGATTAGAACTGCCCCTACCCTCCTTGCCTTTCGTAAACTTCTTAAAACCCACCTCTATCATCAGGTGTGGGGGAACTGAGACATCTTCCCCTGCCTATGTAGTTTTTGTGCATGATATGACTGTATGTATGTTTTTTATATTGGGGTTCCTTGCTTTTAGATTTTTAAATCTACAACTGTTATTTTAGATTCTAATTATTAGATTTGTCATTATATATTGTTTTTATCACTGTTGTGAGCCGCCCCGAGTCTGCGGAGAGGGGCGGCATACAAATCTAATGAATGAATGAATGAATGAATGAATGAATGAATGAATGAATGAATGAATAAATAAATAAATAAATAAATTCATCTGGCTAGCGTCCTTAGTATAGATAGCTTCAGCACATCATTTTATCCCTTGGTTAGGGCTGAAAAAATACCTTTTTTTGGAGGAAAAAACAATGAAAACAAGCTGCAAGCTGGGAAGATTGTTAGCACCCTTTTAAAGCTGGGAAAAAAAACCTTTTTGGAGGGAATAACAATGAAACAAGCCTGCAAAGACTTAGGGCTGGGGAAAAAAAACTTTAGAGCAGCAATGAAAACAAGCCTGCAAGGCAGGAAGATGGTTAGCACCTTGTTAGTGCTGGGGGGAAAAGCTTCGGAAAAGCTACAGTCAGAATATAAGACAAACCCAAAATTTCAGCCTCTTTTACAGGTGTGTCTTATACTTCGAAAAATATAGTAGGTGAGAAATGTACACCTGTCTCTTCCATAGATTGCCTAGTCAGTTTCTCTTCATAGGTCAAGGAAGAAACAAAGCCGGTGACCTTTTTTATTTATTATCTTCCAATCTTCATGGAATAATATCTTCTTATTCAGGGTGGATCTCCGATTGAATGAACCTAAATCAGGTCCTTTGATGTTTCTAAATTTGTTTGTAAATTGGGTGACGACTTTTAAAATCTGTAGAAAATACACTGACAATTCTTCTTTACATCCAGAGCTTTATGTGATGTCTATTCTTCTTTGAAATTGAGAAATTCTAACTAGTATTTTCCCAATCATGCAAAAAAAAAAAAAAATGTTCTGGATTTAACTTTCTCAAATATCCAAGAAGATATTGAAAAATACAATAAATATCTCTTTCTTTGCAGGCTTATGTATTTTTATCTCATTTGTTTTGACTTAATGAACTCAATCTGTATAGTCTGGAGGACAGAAGGGAAAGGGGGGACAAGATCGAAACATTTAAATATGTTAAAGGGTTAAATAAGGTTCAGGAGGGAAGTGTTTTTAATAGGAAAGTGAACACAAGAACAAGGGGTAACAATCTGAGGTTAGTTGGGGAAAAGATAAGAAGCAACATGAGAAAATACTATTTTACTGAAAGAGTAGCAGATGCTTGGAACAAACTTCCAGCTGACGTGGTTGGTAAATCCACAGGAACTGAATTTGAACATGCCTGGGCTAAACATATATCCATCCTAACATAAAGTACAGGAAATAGTATAAAGGCAAACTAGATGGACCATGAGGTCTTTTTCTGCCGTCAATCTTCTATGTTTCTATGTTTTTATGTTTCTATGTTTCTATGTTTTTGTTAACCTGAATTGATGCAACCTGTCAATAAATAAATGATAAGGGAGAAAGGAGAAAATGCTTAGAAGAATTACACAGTATTTATTCTATAATATTTGTATAAATAAATATATAAAATAAACATTTTTTTAAGCTTTTACTTAGTTTTAGTGGAGTTTAATTGGTCCATATAGCAACCTTACATCTTTGTGCATCTGTAGTGGACCAGGGTAATATTTGCCCATTTTTAGCAATTGAAAAAGTAATGAATCTATATTATAAAAGGCAAATATCCCAAAGATTTCTTGCTAAACTTTTTTTTGTGCGAGGAAAATGCACTCTTCTAGAATTTGCTCAGAGAAATTGGCTTATAATGCTTTCAGGATATTTTATGGCTAATTGAATTCTGTCTGTGCTTTCTTTATGTTTTTCAATAGCTTTATTCACAACAATTTGCAGGCTAACTCTGTCTCCTTCAGCTAGAAAACCACCAGAATATTAAACCACCAGTTAATTAATATTTATAGATATAACCCTTTTATGAATGTCAAGGATCTACATCTTCAAGAGGTTATGCTGAATATAGAAACTTCATGAGGAGCTTTCCAAAGTTTCTTTTTTTTCCTGCAAAAAAAAAATATCAAAAAAAAATCTAGATAGAAATTGTGCCCATATCTAACATTAATAAACAGAATCTATTTAAAAACAATATCATTCTAAATAGTCCCTTCACTCTTACCCCTCGTTGTCTTCATTAACAGGTTTGAAAACATTGTTTGTTGTTAGGATTTGACTCTTTCCTTAGGGAAAGTCTAGGATTTCTTGGAGGAAAATGCCTGAGAGATCTTTGTGTTTCCCTTTTCCATGCATAATAAACCACGTTGCAAAAATTTGCATAAGAACGATCTTTTAAGCTACATGCTATGCTTCATCCAGGTGTTTTCTGACATAAAACAATGTAGTCTGTCAAAATGAAGATCTGAGTAGCCAAGGTAGAGCCAATTTGCTTTAACCAGCCTCATTGTCGTGGTTCCGAGGAATGCTCTAGGTTAGGTTAGTTTATTTATTTGTCAAGCATATATAAAATTAAAATTATAAATATGAGTGTGAATACATTAAATGTATAAATACAGGATGCATTCCAAAAGTAATGCGTTTTTTAAAAGTAATTTATTGAACAGATTTGCACAAACACTTAAAATTCTTCAAAGTATTGTCCTTGGGCCTCTACACATTTTTTCCAGCGACTCTGCCATGACCGGTACATTCCCTGGAAGGCATTTTTGGGGAACATCTTGCAAGGTCTTCGTCGCAGCTGATTGGATCAATTTTATGGACGAAAAACGCGCCTTGCCACAATGCGCTATGAGTCTGCGAGTTCCTGGCCCAACACCAGGTGCCAATGCTGCCCCACCCCCCATAGTCCTGACGTCGCCCCAGCAGACTTCTTTTTGTTCCCAGCCCTGAAAGGAACCTGTTTTTCATCCATAGAAGAGATCCAATCAGCCGTGACAAAGACCTTGTGAGAGGTCCCCAAAGACGCCTTCCAGGGTGATACCGGTCATGGCAGAGTCACTGGAAAAAATGTGTAGAGGCCCAAGGACAGTATTTTGAAGAATTTTAAGTGTTTGTGCAAATCTGTTCAATAAATTACTTTTTTAAAAATAATTGCCTTACTTTTGGAACAAGCCCTGTATGATTATGAATACATGAGATGGTTATGAATGAAAGGGAACATTAGGACATGGACCTCTGGACTCTCACAATTGTATTAATGTCAATGTGCAGTGTGGGTTCCACACAGATAAGCTGTATTCTAGAGTTGGTCTAGCAAATGTTATGTATGCTCTAGTTAGTAGTACATATTACCAGAGAAGAAGCTATGCAAGATTAGGTTAATAACTCTCAATTTTTTTTTGCAATGTTATTACAGTGGGCTCTGGCATTTAGATCATTAGAAATAGATCACCAAGTGTTGTATTGTCTCTGTACAAATCGATGGTGAGACCACATTTGGAGTACTATGTACAGTTCTGGCCACCGCACCTCAAGAAAGATATAATGGAACTGGAAAAAGATGCAAAAAAGGGCAACAAGAATGATCAAGGAAATGGAGCACCTTCCTTATGAAACCAGGTTGCAACGCCTTGGTCTTTTCAGCCTTAAAAGACAGTGTTTAAGAGGTGACTTGATCGAAGTGTATAAAATCATGCATGGGATAGAAAATGATAAATTCTTTTCTCTATCACACAATACTAGGACGAGGGGGCACTCCCTAAAGCTCATAGGTAAGAAAATGAGGAAAAATAAAAGGAAATGTTTCTTCACCCAGAGGGTCATTGGTTTATGGAATTCACTTCCAGAAGAGGTTGTGACAGCTGTCAGCCTGGATAGTTTCGTAGATTCATGGATGCCAAGTGTATCGGTGGTTATTGAAATGGATGCCCAATATTTATGTTAGTTGAGGCAGGCAGGATTTCCTTGGATACCATTTGTTGGGGGTCAAGGGAAAGGGAGGGTTTTGCCTTCTCTTTCTGCTCAAGATCACCATATACAATTGGTGGGCCACTGTGTGACACAGAATGATGGACTCGATGGGCTTTGGCCCAATTCAGCATGTCTCTTCTTATGTTCTTAGGAGATGAGCATTCCAAGGTCTTTGACAGAGTGAGACCTATGGCAGTTCTTCCCCAATAATTTTAATAGTAGGGTTGGATTAGAGTTAGGGTGATGAAGTTTATTGGTTGGCTACTCATCCCAACATCCACCAGATTGATCATCTTATTCACTCCATAGCTTTGTTCACTCATGGAAGAAAAGCAGCAACTGTGTTTGACATTATTCAGACAGAAAAAAAAATAATTACCTTAAATATTTTCTGAGACCGTCTGATTCCATCCAATGCCTTAAATCATGTCAAAGTTTTGATTTGAAAGCTCAGTTCAAAGAGTGAATTGATCAAACTTCAACTCCGGCCATGTTTCCGAAGTTTCATGAAATGTTAATAGCTGCTGTGAACATCCTTTTAATTTTTCATTCTCACTCATTTACTTTCTCTTCCTGCTTGAGTCTTTGCAGCCGTCCTATTCTTTGCCTTCTTTTCTACAGTATATTGAGTTTTCTGTCAGTACTATGTTTGTAGCTGTAAATCATGTTATTAGGAAGTTAAAAAGGTTCGGAGAGGTCCGAGACTGGTTTCCTGAATAATTTCAATATTCACAACGGCTACCGACTATTTTTCCATACCTTTAAACTTTGCCTAGTTCTGTTGTATGGGCTCTTGCCGCTGGAGGAATATTTTTAGGATGGTTTCTACTGAAACAAATATTAGCTTATGATTCTCTTGAGCTATTTCCAGCTCCCCTTTGAGATGCTAATAATGGGTTTTAAATTTCCAATCACAAATAAGGACATGTTCTGAAGCACCGCTTAAGCATTTAAAATTTATTATTTATTTATTAGATTTGTATGCCGCCACTCTCCGCAGACTCGGGGCGGCTAACAACAGTAAAAAGACAATGTAAACAAATCTAATATTAAAAGTAATTTAAAAACCCCAATTTAAAGAACCAATCATACATACAGACATACCATGCATAAATTTTATAAGCCTAGGGGAAGGGAATATCTCAATTCCCCCATGCCTGACGACAGAGGTGGGTTTTAAGAAGCTTACGAAAGGCAAGGAGGGTGGGGGCAATTCTAATCTCTGGGGGGAGTTGGTTCCAAATGGCCGGGGCCACCACAGAGAAGGCTCTTCCCCTGGGTCCCACCAAACGACATTGTTTAGTCGACGGGACCCGGAGAAGGCCAACTCTGTGGGACCTAACTGGTTGCTGGGATTCGTGCGGCAGAAGGCGGTCCAGGAGATATTCTGGTCCTATGCCATGAAAGGCTTTATAGGTCATAACCAACACTTTGAATTGTGACCGGAAACCGATCGGCAACCAATGCAGACTGCGGAGTGGTTAGGATAATGGTTTCCGAACACAATTCAAAGTATTGGTTGTGACCTATAAAGCCCTACATGGCATTGGACCAGATTACCTACAGGACTGCCTTCTGCCACATGAATCCCAGTGTCCGGTTAGGTGCCACATAGTCGGCCTCCTCCAGGTCCCGTTAACCAGATAATGTTGCTTGGTGCGGCCTAGGGAAAGAGCCTTCTCTGTGAGGGCTCTGATTCTCTGGAATCAGGTCCCCCCAGAGATTCATACTGCCCCAACCCCCCTCTTCTTTCGAAATAACTTGAAAACGTATTTATGCTGCCAGGCTTGGGGTCATTAGATTCCAGCCTCTGGCCACTGAATGTTTACTATGTTTGGTTGTATTGAATGAATGATTTTTGATATTTAGTTTTTATAATATTTTAAACTAATTATTTATATTAATTGGATCCAATTGTAATTTGTATACTGTTTTACTGCTGACATGCTGTGAGCTGCCCCGAGTCCATGGAGCAGCTCACAGCATGTATATAACATAGATAGATAGATAGGTAGGTAGGTAGGTAGGTAGGTAGATAGATAGATAGATAGATAGATGATAGGTAGGTAGATAGGTAGGTAGGTAGGTTGATAGATTGATAGATAGATAGATAGATAGATAGATAGATAGATAGATAGATGATAGATAGATAGATAGATAGATAGATAGATAGATAGATAGATGATAGATAGATAGATAGATAGATGATAGATAGATAGATACATAGATACATAGATAGATAGATAGATGATAGATAGATAGATGATAGATAGATAGATAGATAGATAGATAGATAGATGATAGATAGATAGATAGATAGATAGATAGATGATAGATAGATAGATGATAGATAGATAGATAGATAGATAGATAGATGATAGATAGATACATAGATAGATAGATGATAGATAGATAGATGATAGATAGATAGATAGATAGATAGATAGATAGATAGATAGATAGATAGATAGATAGATAGATGATTGATAGACAGACAGACAGACAGACAGACAGAGAGATGTATATACATCGGGGGTCCTCAAAGTATGGCCCGTGGGCTGGATATGGCTTGCCAAAGCCATCAATCTTGCCAAGGTGGGACTATGAGACTGCCCCACCCACATTACCTGGCCTACCTGCCAGCCCCCATCTACTTTCTGGAGGCTCCGGAGGCCATATGTTGAATGTGTGGAGGGTTTGCGTGGCCAAAAACAGACCCATTTTTTTCTTCTCTTATGTAGAGAGAAAGAGAGAATGGGGGGGGAGGGACACACACACACACTCAAGCAGAAGTCCCTCATTGCACAAGGAAGCCAAGGCAGCCGCATTCCTTCACTAATCTGCTTTCCACCAATTGAAGTTTTAATTTGTGTGTATTGTTTGGCCTGCTAAATTGGCCATGCCCACCCAGTCACATGACTAACTAGCCATGCCCACCCAGTCACATGACCACTGGGGAATTCTGGGAGTTGAAGTCCAAATATCTTCAAGTTGCCAAGGTTGGGGAACACTGCCCCAACAGACTGAGGGACTGTGAACTGGCCCCCTGTTTAAAAAGTTTGAGGACCCCGACCTACATCATTAATCTGTCCATCTCTATCCATCATGGATATGTCATTCAAATGGTAGAATGTTCCCCAGAATGAGAAGAAATGAAGTTCTTCTCATGGCTACCAGTTATGAAAGCAATTTTAGTTTACATCTTGATAAAAATATGCCATTCACGAGTGCAAAGAATGTTGCAAAGCTGTCAGTGGAAATTTCATCATAGTAGGTATGATCAGATATTATCATGAAAAAAAACTTCTGAAAAGGAGGCTGCAACGCAATACCTTTAAAAAGATTAAAGTAATGTCTAGTTCATCTTCAGACAAATATATTTGTGCAATCTAATGTCAGCTTCTGAAAGTAGATAATATAGGACCCATTGCAAATAAATCTTTTTTTTCCTCCTCTCTGGATGATTTCTACCAAAATCTTAGATCTGAGTTAATGCAAAATGTCAATATTCCAGCCATTCTGATAGTTTTGATTTATTGCAGCATTTCAAGGTTTCCTTTTACTCTTGTCTCAAGAAAATAACTGAAGATCAAAAGGTGCCAAAGGGTTTGTTGCTTTATTATTAGATGACAGAAGACACATCAATGTCATTTCTCTGAGACAGCTACTATAACAGAATAGATGCCATTTTATTGATTGTGGAGAGGAGCATCATAACCACTTGCCATTCCCAGTGGCTAGAGATTTTATCTGGAAAAGAACCAAATCTTGGAACTGAAATGAGCTAAGAATTCCTTTTCTTTTTCAATAGTAGCCTTTTATTCCCCAAATTTCCATCCTTTTCCTCTCTCCTGCCCTCTGCTGTTGTCTGTGGTTTCTCAAGAAATTGGAATTCTTTAAAATTCAGATCTTAAAAACAAGAAATACTTATCGTAACTCACAATATGCAAAGCTACAGTATTTGAGGAGACTGGGAAGATTTCCTTTTGGGAGATAAGAGCTGGGAAAGATTTGAGCTTCGTGAAAAGCTTTACCTCAGTTTGTGAATTGGTTGCGTGGTTATTAAACACCGGAAAACCATGTTGCTTTTATCTCAAAGGTGCAACTGGATTTTCTTCTTCGTTTGAGGAAGACATTTTTCATCCAAGAAACTTTTTGAGTTCTGACAGGGTGATGGAAGGGGATGGAAAGATTTATATTTTTTTTGCAGTCATCTGATCATTAGGGACCTGTATATAAATATAGAAGAATATTGTAAGGACTTACCTTTCCTCTCTCCTCAAGAAAGCAGAACTCTTAAATATTCATATCAAATGACCTAAGTGCCTAAGCCCACTGCAACAACATCACCAAAAAGGCTTCAAAAATTGTTAATTTAATCCTATGTAGTTTCTGCTCCGGTAATCCCACACTACTAACCAGAGCATACAAAACTTTCGCCAGACCAATTCTTGAATACAGCTCATCTGTCTGGAACCCACACCACATTTCGGACATAAACACTCTAGAAAATGTCCAGAGATACTTGACTAGAAGAGCCCTCCACTCCTCCACTCGCAACAGAATACCCTATGCAACTAGATTTACAATCCTAGGTTTAGAAAGCTTAGAACTATGTCTCCTTAAACATGACCTAAGGATAGCCCATAAAATCATCTGCTACAATATTCTTCCTGTCAACGACTACTTCAGCTTCAACCACAATAACACATGAGCACACAACAAATACAAACTTAAAGTAAATCGCTCTAAACTTGACTGCAGGAAATACAATTTTAGTAACAGAGTAGTTGATACATGGAACTTACTACCAGACTCTGTAGTATCATCACTTAACCTCCCAAACTTTACCCTTAGACTATCCACTGTTGACCTCTCCCGATTCCTATGAGGTCAGTAAGGGGCGTACAGATTCTTAAGTAGAAAAGTTTATAAGTAGAAGCCATTTTTTCCATAGGAATCAATGTAAAAGCAAATAATGCGTACAAACCCATTAGGAAAGATATAAAAGCTCAGGATTTGGGTGGGAGGAGGAGGAGGAAGAAGAGGAGGAGAGGGGAATCAAAAAAATCCAAAACTTTAAGGCTTAAAAAAAAAAGGAGGGACTCTGAGGCGGCAAGGGGGAGGATGCGCCTCCCATACACCCGGCGCAAGGCTGCCTTCCATACACTGCTCCAGAGAGAGAAACCCAGGTAGGCGAGAGGGGGAGCGCCACTGAAAGGCTCCTCTGGCAGCTGAGAAAAGCCCGAGATAGCCGGGATTAAAGGGGGGGAAAAAATCCCTGCGAATTTTTTCCGAGCTTGGGTTCTTAAGTAGAAAATGGTTCTTAAGAAGAGGCAAAAAAACAATCTTGAACACCCAGTTCTTATCTAGAAAATTTCTTAAGTAGAGGCGTTCTTAAGTAGAGGTACCACTGTATTTCATTCATGCAGATCTAGGATGTGTTATTTGAGTACTCCCTTTATTTATTTTTTTGAGCAGCATATATAACTCAACTTTTGTCTGCCCAGTTCAGAGGTGCCCCCAGAATGAATATTGACAGCAGCAGGTTTCACCTCTGCCTGGTCTCCCTCTTACTTTAACGTTGTGCTTGGAAGCTCATTTCAGCTGAAACCGTTCAAGTGTAGCCTTCTCTGCTGGGGTTTCTTCCTCCTGTATATTTTCTCTCCCTGTAGATTAGATCGAGGGTCAACTCTGTGTTCATTTTGATGTCCAAGCGAAATCCATTGAAGATTTTAAAAAACAAACAAACAAGAAGGGCCACTGACTGGTTCCATCTGTTTTTGTTTTTCCAACAAGGAATATGAACTTGTTTATTTCATTTATTTATTAATTGGATTTCTATGCCACTCCGAGGACTCACACAAGAGAATAAGAAAAAGAAGCACACTTGATTGATGGATGTTAAGTACTGATTTTCCTCTGGGGAAAAAAACCCCCAGAAAAAAATTGGATAAAATTAAAATTTCTTAAACCATCCCATCTCTTCTGCACTTATTGATTGCTTTGTGTTATTTCCCTCCAGCAATTTGTGTCATATTTGATTTTGGGATTTTGCCCAAGTATAAATCTAACAAGAATGAAATCCTGTGTGCTTTTATCCAAATGCAAGGCACATTTGGGTGGTGCCGTCACAGGGTGAATCTTGAATCATGATCTTATCCTCCACAAGTGATTGTCATGCATAACACTTATGAATGTGGTTTGTTGTTGTTTTTTTCCCCTTGGTTTGTCCTGATTTGTATTTCTGAAACAGTTTGGAAATATTTCACTTTTGATAGAGATATGTGCTTTCTGCAGCCAGTTTGACGAAATGATTAATAAAACGATATACGGCCACATGTATGAATGTGCTGGATTGGTGTGTATGCATGTTGTTATGTTCATTTTATACTAGTTTTATTAGGATTTTAGAGATTTGATAATACTTTTGACTTCGTCTATTGTTTTTGTAATTCTTTTATTGTTGTAAGCCTCCCTGATTGGGATTGGGTGACGCAGAAGTCAAATTAAATAATAATAATAATAATAATAATAATAATAATAATAATAATAATAATAATAACAACAACAACAATAACAACAATAACAAACAGCAGCAACAACAACAACAATAATAACAACAACAACTATAACAAAACAACAACAATAAATAAATAAATTAAATAAATGAATGAATGAATGAATGAATAAACGAATGAACGAACAAACGAACAAACAAATGAACGAACGAATGAATGAATGAATGAATAAATAAATAAATAAATAAAACTAGAAACTAGTTCCATTCCTGCCTTATACATGATAGACGACTTAGGTCCAATATGTTTCTTTCATCCCTAAAATGAAGTAGGCAATGGCAAACCGTTTCTGAAATATTTATCCATCCATCCATCCATCCATCCATCCATCCATCCATACATACATACATACATACATACATACATACATACATACATACAGTATATATATATATATATATATATATATATATATATATATATATATATATATATATATATATATATGCCCTTCTTGGGAAAGGGAGCTTGTATTGCTTGTGTATTCCATCCCAAACATTATGTTTCTCTGCCACCTTTTCCCAAGGAGCCTGAGGAACCATGCACAACAATATCTTCTCTTCATTCATCATCACAAACAATATGTCTCAGAATTAGAGGCCATGAGTGTCTGAAAGTTAATGTCAGCCCTCCAAGGTAAGCCAGACCTGGTAACCAAAGCCATACCAGCTAATACTACTTTGATTAAGAGAATTATGCAATTCTGAATGATCTAGGGAGGGTTCTGTTCTGGACTCTGATTTCTTTTATCTGACCATTAATTTGATTGTGACACTTCCTTGCATTTCATTCTTCCAGTAAATTCCCCAAACTCCATTATTCTGCTAAACAAATAATTATCTCACCACTGTCAAACTATTTACTAAGGCTGCATTACTATTACTATGTTTCTCATTGTTACCATCACCCATCTCCTCCCACTTATGACTGCAGGATTGTAACTTGTTGCTTGAATCCTTACGATTTATATTAATATTGTTTCCTGATTGCTTATTTGTACTCTAGGACAATCATTAGGTATTGTACCTTATCATTCTTGATAACTTATCTTATCTTTTTATGTACACTGAGAGCATATGCACCAAAGACAATTTCCTCCTGTGTACCATCATACTTGGCTAATAAATAATTCTGTTCTGTTCTGTTCTGCTCTACTCTACTGTATTCTATTCTATTCTATTCTATTCTATCCTATTTTATTCTACTCTATTCTAAAGCTAAACTAACTGATGATTTGACCATCTATTATAAAGCAAATCTAGCAATAACTTACAAGGCAAACTATGAAAAATTTTACCAGCTCCATTTCATTAGCATATTCTGTCTTCAACATCCTTCTAATCAATTCACCATATAATTCTAATATATTCCAAATCTATGTTTGAGAGTAAACATGATCCAATCTTTTAAAAATGTTTGCCTCAGCACTCTTTTTATTTTTAAAAGATGCACTGACTTTTGGAAAATATGTCAAAAATACTTCCTCAGAGGGGAAAAAAAACCCCCATAGGCCATTAGATTGCACTTAGAAAATTTAAAACTTAGAGTAAATGGACTTTGAACATTATACAGGCGCATTTAGCAAATATAATCTGGCAATATTTAGATGTCAAGAGAATTTAATGAGCACCATCTAGGGAATCCTATAATCTTTCATTTAGCAATCAAGCAAGCATTTGAGAGTTTAGACACACCTGATTAGTCTGTTAGGGTAGCTTACCAATAATGTGAACCACACTGCATTTTATAGTCATGAATAAAGTCACCATGGAGTAACTTACTTAAAAATATCAACATTATGCTGAAAGATTTATGGAGCGTACATACATATTAACGTGAATAGAGCGAATATAGCTTAAGAAATTGGCCTTAACCCATGAAAATGTATGAGTCTATTTATAGAACAACTCACACATCCACAATTTGAAATGGAGAGTTGATGGCTTACAGAGGTCAGAGGGAAAGAGAAAAGCCTAGGTTTAAATGAGCTTTATGAATAAGTTATTCAATTTTTGCTTCCTAAAGAAAATATTGTATTTCTGTGCTTGGGATCTTTATTGCTTGCAATGTTTATTTAAATATCATTGTAGTTCTTTTCATTTAAGCTTATGCTCCTTATGACTCTTTAGCTGTCCTTCTGCAGCAGCTCATTTTAGGGCAGCTTTGGAGCAGCTCATTCAAATTTGGTTCTCATCTGTCACTCAGCTCTCACCTGTGGCTCCTAGTAGCTGTAGCATGCACAGTGGCCACAATCTGGGGAAGAGCTTCAACAGGTTGGCCAAACCAGGTTGAGGGTAGCCAATGGGTCATTGACATTCAGTGAGATAGGGACTTGTCTATCCTGAGCATGTGAAGACAAATTCTGGTGGACTGAGTGGATGAAACATACAAGAATAGGTCAATGGTCATGAAGGTGGTTTCTGCAAATGATGTGGTACACTAAGAGCACGACAAGACAAGAAAGATGCTCTGATCAACCACTAGAAAGAAAACTCTGACTGCTCACAGTCACTCATGCCCTCATCACCTCGAGGTTCGACTACTGTAATGCTCTCTACATGGGGCTACCTTTGAAAAGTGTTCGGAAACTTCAGATCGTGCAGAATGCCACTGCAAGAGCAATCATGGGATTCCCTAAATATGCCCATGTTACACCAACACTCCGCAGTCTGCATTGCTTGCCGATCAGTTTCCAGTCACAATTCAAAGTGTTGGATATGACCTATAAAGCCCTTCATGGCATCGGACCAGAATATCTCCGGGACTGCCTTCTGCCGCACGAATCCCAGCGACCGATTAGGACCCACAGAGTTGGCCTTCTCTGGGTCCCGTCGACTAAACAATGTTGTTTGGCGGGGCCCAGGGGAAGAGCCTTATCTGTGGCGGCCCCGACCCTCTGGAACCAGCTCCCCCCTGAGATTAGAACTGCCCCCACCCTCCTTGCCTTCCGCAAACTCCTTAAAACCCATCTCTGCCGTCAGGCATGGGCGAACTGAAATATCTTCCCCAGGCCTATACTATTTATGTATGGTATGTTGTGTGCATGTTTTTTTTTAAATTATGGGTTTTTAGCTTTCTAATTATTGAATTTGTATTATATATTGTTTTCTGTTGCTGTTGTGAGCCACCCCGAGTCTGCAGAGAGGGGTGGCATACAAATTTAATATCTATCTATCTATCTATCTATCTATCTATCTATCTATCTATCTATCTATCTATCTATCATGCAGAGCTGAACAGGGTTCAGCATGTACTTCTCCCAAATCCTGAAAAATTTAAAACTCTCTTAACTCCCATTAGAATATTTAATGTATATTGACCATGTTTCCATATTGACCTTTACATGGGGCAGGTAATGCTGTGGCACCTACTCTCTGGTTGTTGCTTCTAGAAAATGTTTTGCCAATCACACAGGTGCGGAATAAATGGCTTCTCAATTTTACAAAGCTGAAGAGGAGAGAACTGACATTCCCTTTTCTGTCTTGCCATCATCAAAGTTCTGATGGTGAAAAATGCCACCCTTGCACATTCCGATATTCAACGTTTGTGCTTCAAATGTCAGCACTGTTGGACACTAGCAAGCACTGAGGTGGTCTAATGAATGTAATTTCAATGGCCTGCTAAGACTATGAATATCTGAGAACTCTGAAACATTCCATTTTTAGCAATCGCCTGCAGTTAATACAATACTGCATGTCTGCTTTTAATGCCTTATTAGTTGTCACTAATATAAATTTAGCAGTATAATTTTATGAGCAGCAGATCTGTAAAAATCATAATATGTTCATTATACTTTGCTGTATTTTTTTTAAAAAAATATCGTCATGAAATAAAGTAGCATTTTACCTTAGGGAAATCATTGACTAAGTTATCTAATTCCAGGAAAGACGTATCTAACATGATATACATAAATAAAAAGTTAATTTTAGTTATGCACAATAAATAAAAGGATGACTAAATCTTTTGGCAGCTCCAGATCCAGACAGACAGGGAAGCATTGGCCAATTAACCAGGTTTCATGGTCATAGACAAGAACTAGGAGACAAGTTTGGTAATAGACATACAGTAGCTGTGTCATAGGAACATAACATTAGGAAGAAGGAATATGAGAAGTTGGAGAAGTATGAGGTCCTGAAGGAGGAACTAGAGAGGAAGTAGAAAGTAAAGGCCAGTAGGAACCCTTGTGTTGCAGTATAGCATAAATGTTAGAATAGGATTTATATATCTGGACCTCTAGCATAAAAATACTCTGCTTACCCTGATTCTATAATCCAGGACAGGAGGGCACTAAACTTGCCTAACCTGCATTCCTGGCAATTACTACCGGGAAACAAAAGGGCTCAATAAACATCTCACAATAAACAAAGTTTTCACCACTCTGGACAGGACGTAATAGGATCAAAGGGGGAGATTAACATTGCCTGAAGCATACACAGAAGAGGGTGATTAAGGAAGATTAGTTGAGATAAGGCAGAAGGCTTCAGAGAAATTAGGTGTGAGAAACATCTGCTCTGAGGAAGTTTCTAGGAAATTGTTTTTTGATATCTATGGGAAAAGGAAGAACTCAAAAGATATGTTTGAAGTTATGTTATTGGATGTATCACTTGACATGTATGTGTAATTATACCCATTTCCTTATGTTCCTAAATAAAAAGAGGCACATGGCTCTATACCATGTCACTTCACCCGAGAGAGAATGTGTCCCAAGTTTTCTTTCTAGGATTCACGTTCGTGAGTGATCCCACACGGCTGGGTTGCTCTTAGCCCCATTGAAGACATTGTCTTCACTAGGGACTTTGACAGCATCCACACCCTTGGAGTTCTGAATCCTAAATAGGAAGACGGACTCCAACACATTCCAGGAAAAACATAGAACCAGCTAAACATGAGCCAGCAGTGTGCAGCAGCAGCCAAAAAAGCCAATGCAATCTTAATTGCATTAACAGAGGGATACAATCTAGATCACTTGAGGTGCTAATACCACTGTATAAAGTCTTAGTTAGACCACACCGGGAGTATTGCACCCAGTTTTGGTTGCCACATGAAAAAAAATGATATTGAGACTCTAGAAAAAGTGCAGCAGAGAGCAACCAGGATGATTACGGGACTGGAGACTAAAACATATGAAGAACGGTTGAGGGAACTGAGCATGGATAGCCTAGCAAAGAGAAGGACCAGGGGAGACATGATAGCAGTGTTCCAATATTTGAGGGGCTGCCACAAAAGGGAGGGGAGGTCAAGTTATTCTCCAAAGCACCTGAAGGACAGACAAGGAATAATGGATGGAAACTGAACAAGGAGAGATTCAGTCTACAAATAAGGAGGGACTTTCTGATGGCGAGAACAATCAACTGATAGAACAGCTTTCCCTCGGAAGTTGTGGAAACTTCATCACTTGAGCCTTTCAAGAAGAGACGAGACTGCCATTTGTCAGAAATGGTGTAGGCTCTCCTGCTTTACCAGGGGGTTGGACTAGATGACCTACAAGGCCCCTTCCAACTCTGTTAATCTATTAGAGGATCCCAAGATGGAAGAAGACAGAAACCATTCATAAATGTTCACATATTACTTCCCCCCCCCCAAAATATGACATTTTAGAATAATTTTGATACTTATTTTTAAAGTTAGAAGCCAACTAAACATAGATCTCATCCCCTGTTGCCCTTTAACACCCCAAGAGAATTAAGCTGTTGGTTTGAGCTCCAGCAATTTGGTTGCAAACATTTTGTCACCATTGGAGGAAACATTGTCAGTGTGTTTTGAGTAAGTTCTGTTCTCTAGCCTAGAGGAAAACCAACTCGAAACCAACTCCCCTGGACCAGGGGAGACATGATAGCAGTGTTCCAATATCCCAGGGGTTGCCACAAAGAAGGAGTCAACCTATTCTCTAAAGCACCTAAGAGTAGAACAAGAAGCAATGGGTGGAAGCAGAACAAGGAGAGAAGCAACTTAGAACCAAGGAGAAATTTCCTGACAGAACAATTAATCAGTGGAATAGCTTACCTCCAGAAGTTGTGAATGCTCCAACACTGGACGTTTTTAAGAAGATATTGGATAACCATCTGTCTGAATAGTGTAGGGTTTCCTGCCTAGGCAGGGGGTTGGACTAGAAGAGCTCCAAGGTCCCTTCCAACTCTATTGTTGTGGTTGTGGTTGTTGTTGTTGTTGTTGTTGTTGTTGTTCTTCTTCTTCTTCTTCTTCTTCTTCTTCTTCTTCTTCTTCTTCTTCTTCTTCTTCGTATTATTATTATTATTATTATTATTATTATTATTATTATTATTATTATTATTTGTTCTGTCTGGGTCACTCCGGAAGCTATAACCAACCCAAAAAGATAAGCCAGACACACCGGTAAAATTCAAATACAGTTTTATAATGTTCAAAGAAAACGAAGCTAACAGAAAATGTCCTTACAAAGCAGGAAAACACTGGAACTCCAAGTATATACACAAAGGTAATTGTCCATGCATCAATATAGGATTCTTGCTGCCAAGACGAGGCTGTAGATAACAGACAAACACCTCCCATGGTTCTTCAAGACTGCTGGGCCACAAGCCAGGAACAGAGACGCCAAGAAACAAAGGTTACAGGAACTCCAAACTGATAACACTCCACATGGCTTCAATAGCTTGCCTGCCTTATAAACCCTTCCCTGCTAATGAGGACCACACCCAAGCCCTGGTGTTCCTTATTCAACGCTGATAATATTTCCTCAATTGCTCCTTCCTTTGATCTAAACGTCTCTGTTGCATGTCAATGACAGCTTGTGCCTCGTCACCTAATGACTCCAAGCTACTGGCAGGGGAGAGCCCCTCCCCGGGGCTCCCATGCTGTTCTTCCTCATCACATTCCTGACTGGACCCACCTCCATCCGACTGCTCAGCCCCCTCCTCTTTGCTGTCAGCCTCCTCCGGGCATGGAGCCAGCAGAGACACAGCTGGCCTTTGATCTGCCTCAGGCTGAACCACAACAATTGTTATTATCAAAGTGCACAGACAATATCTCCTCGAATGGTGATGAAACGCTTGCAACCAAATTGCCAAGCTCGGCGCTCCAACCAACAGCCTAACTACCAACCTGAGCTACTAATATTCAAACCTATTTCCACCCCACAAGAATGGCAGACTTCAAATGGAAGAATCCAAGGTGAGTAATATGGCCGAAACAAGGTCACAAATCACAACAAAGCCAATTACAATGAAGTGTAAAATTGTAGAAAAAGCTTGGGGAAATATATGCAAAAAATGAGATGGAGAGAGAAACATTTGCATGGGAAAGCAAAGCACAATCAGCAAAGTCTTTCTCCCCCCTCAAGAAAAACGATCCACCTGATTCATGAAACAGAGGCCGCGCAAAGGAAAGGGAATTGAATTCTTTATTATGGCCAAAGGCTGCAATATAAAATAGTCCAGAAGAACAAAGATACATAATACATAATAAAGAGGACAGGGAGGTTAAAAACACCAGGAGAGGGACCTGGGCTTCCAATGAGACCAGTTGTCTTCTCGTTGCTGCACTCTGCATGGTGGCTTGCAAAAAATCTTGCTACAGGATAAATAAAGTTGGCAAAGAAATCATCCAAGTGCTCTGGGAAGCTCACTGACAAAGGCATAATAAGCTCCCGCATTGATAAAAATGAAAGGTAGCATATTACCAAGCATACCCAACTGATCCCACCAGCCCATGAGCGTCAAAAGCAGATATGCTCCTTATAGAAGCCCTAGGAGGGCATGTATATGAAGGATTGGAAAAGAACAAAAACAAGAGCTCTCATTTCATATCTTCCTCTGCACAGGATTTAGTTCTGGGCAGGTGTTTGCGAATCATAAATAAGAGAGGGGAAAAAAGGCGGGGAGATGTATACATTGGTTCTGCAGTGGTGGGATTCTTTAATTTTTTAACCACCAGTTTTGTGGGCATAGGTTGTTGCGCATGGCTTGGTGGGCATGGCAGGGGAAGGATACTGCAAAATCCACATTTCCTCCCCACTCCAGGGAAAGGATACTGCAAAATCCCCATTTCCTCCCCACTCCAGGAGAAGGATACTGCAAAATCCCCATTTCCTCCCCACTCTAGGGGAAATATACTGCAAAATCCCCATTTCCTCCCCACTCCAGGGGAAGGATACTGCAAAATCCCCATTTCCTCCCCACTCCAGGGGAAGGATACTGCAAAATCCCCATTTTTCCCCACTCCAGGGGAAGGATACTGCAAAATCCCCATTTTTCCCCACTCTAGGGGAAGGATACTGCAAAATCCCCATTTCCTCCCCACTCCAGGGGAAGGATACTGCAAAATCCACATTTTTCCCCATTCAGAGGAGAAGGATACTGCAAAATCCCCATTTCCCCCCACTCAGAGGAGAAGGATACTGCAAAATCCCCATTTTTTTCCCACTCCAGGGAAAGGATACTGCAAAATCCCCATTTCCTCCGCACTCCAGGGGAAGGATACTGCAAAATCCCCATTTCCTCCGCACTCCAGGGAAAGGATACTGCAAAATCCCCATTTCCTCCGCACTCCAGGGGAAGGATACTGCAAAATCCCAATTTTCTCCCCACTCCAAGAGAAGGATACTGAAATTTACCTATTACTGCTCGCTACTGGGTCCAGATCCTTTTGATGTGTGTTTTCCCAATCCTTGTTAACAGACCTATTTTCCTTCAAACAACTAGTTCACTAGGTGGGTGTATTATATAGAAGAATGAGCTAATTATCTCCTTTGAATCACTGGGTCAATTTCAGGGGGTAAAAATGGTGCTAAATTGTCTAATGCTTCTTGCCCGAATGATAGGCAGGGAGAAAATTAACTTTTGATTGAAATAACTGTTAGTTAGGCAATAGCATGTCTAGAAAAGCATGAGAACACTGATTTGCTGCATCAAAAATGCTTGCCCTTGGAAATTGGACATTGGGAAACCATTAATACTGCCTGGAATAACATGTCGCCGGGCTGTAATTTTCAAAGATAAGGCATTTGCTATCGAAGAATTGGGCTGAATTACCAAGGTTTTAGTGGCTTTCAACCAATATTTAAAAAAATACTACTTTAATAGTTTTTCTATCAATGCTATATGCCAGTGATGGTGAACCTGTGGCACGGGTGCCACAGGTGGCACGTGGAGCCATATCTCTATGGAGTCTATGGAGAGGGGCGGCATACAAATCTAATTAATAATGATAATGATAATGATAATGATAATGATAATGATAATGATAATGATAATGATAATGATAATGATAATGATAATAATAATGATAATAATAATAATAATAATAATAATAATAATAATAATAATAATAATAATAATAATATCTGCTGGCACACAAGCCATTGCCCTAGCTCAGATCCAACATGCACGTGTTTGCCAGCCAGCTGATTTTTGGTTCACACACAGAGGCTCTGGGAGGCTGTTTTTGGCTTCCAGAGAGCCTCAAAGGAGATGGGGGAGGTTGTTTTTACTCTCCCCCAGCTCCAGGAAAGCCTTTGGGGCTTGGGGAGGGCGAAATATGAGCCTACTGGGCTGACCAGAAGTTGGGAAACAGGCCATTTTCGGCCTCCAGAGGGTTGAAGCAACCTGTTTTTGCCCTCCCTAGGCATTGAATTATGGGTGTGGGCACACACACATGTGCAATAGCACACACCCATGCTCTTTCGGCACCGGAGGGAAAAAAGGTTTGCCATCACTATGTTCTGTCGGGCTCTCTGATAGACTTCTCCCAAAAATTCACAGGTACGAATTTCAGACACACACACGTTTGAAAATTGGCTGTATCATTCACTCTTGTTCTGAATCCAAGGAGGAGCTAGATAATTGATCTCCTTCTGAGCTGTCTGCCACACTCTCCTCCTTCCTGTCACTCATGTCTTCTTGGTCAGAGGAGCCTTCATCAGCAGATTCCACCGGGGGCAAAACAGGCCTGAAGCATGTGGATGTCTCCCCCACATCCACAGTCCTTGGGGCAGGAGCAGGGCCAGAGCTAACCACAACACATTATACGATGGGCACCCCAGGACTCATATCCACCACTTGCTGAAGCCCAAGCCACCCAGACGACCGCTCGTCCGGCCGACCGCCCAAAAGCCGCAGCCTTACCTGTAGATCCAGCACTGCTATTGTCTGGGGGAACAGTGCTCCCTGGTGGCGGAGTCCAAGTGGAGTCTGAGCTGGCGAGCCCAACTGCTGCCACTCCCAAAGCGTTCCTCCGCTGGTCTGGGCGTAGACCGGCTTACCTCGCCAACTATGCATGCGCCCCGTAAGGTAAAGGAGTGTTATGTCTGTTGCAACCCTTGGGGGTTGCAGTGAAGGCGGGAAGGTGCTTGAGGCTGATTGATTGTCTCTGGAGTATATAAGTTCTGTCAGAAACCTGTTGCTCATTCATTGCTCTTCTGAATAAAGTTGATGTTCCCTCGAGCTGTCTGCCTCCTCCACATTCACCACATTTTTCACCCTCTCCAGGCACTGAATTATGGGTGTGGGCACTCGTGCATGTGCAATAATGCACACCCATGCTCTTTCAGCACCCGAGGAAAAAAAGGTTTGCCCTCACTGCTATAAGCTATTGGCTAAAGAACATACAATTCACAATCAAAATGTTGATGACCTTACAAAAGAACATTTTTCAATATATTCTAAATACCGAGGAAAAAAAATCATGGCACCGGACCAGATTTTCTCAGGGACCGCCTTCTGCTGCACGAATCCCAGCGACCAGTTAGGTCCCACAGAGTGGGCCTTCTCCGGGTCCCGTCAACTAAACAATGTTGTTTGGCGGGACCCAGGGGAAGAACCTTCTCTGTGGCGGCCCTGGCCCTTTGAAACCAACTCCCCCCAGATATTAGAATTGCCCCCACCCTCCTCGCCTTTCATAAACTTCTTAAAACCCACCTCTGCCGTCAGAGATACTCTTTCTCCCTAGGCCTTTACAATTTACGCATGGTATGTCTGTATGTATGTTTGGTTTTTAGTTATTTTAGTATTGGATTGGATTGTTACATGCTGTTTTTATCATTGTTGTTAGCCGCCCCAAGTCTACGGAGAGGGGCAGCATACAAATCCAATAAATAAAATAAAAAAATAAAAAATCAAATCAAATCAAAAGGAAATCTGTGTAAATCAATCAAGAGGATAATCATCTAGCAATAACTCTTTATCTGCTTGGTCAAAAAAAATTTAACATCTTTACTGCCATCCACCATTAAACAGCATTACACTCCGTTAAGTTTTACTATTGTTCTGGTTTTGATCACTGGTCCGTTTCATAACAATGACCCTAAGAAATAAATGGCTTAGAAAAAAAAAGGTGTTTATTTATTTTTCTTATGTGAGCTAAAAGCTTATGGTTTGCAGTTGAGTGACATGGCAAGGTCTGCAGGTTCAATCAATCACACACATATCTGATTTCTTGACCAAGCAGTGTCATTGTTCAACTACATCTCTCTCCCTCTCTCTTTTTTTAACTCATAAATCATTTATTCATAATCTGTTGAGAAACCTTTTTTTTTTTTGCAGTCTTATTTAGACCGGCTTAGAAACATAGAAGACTGACGGCAGAAAAAGACCCCATGGTCCATCTAGTCTGCCCTTTTACTATTTCCTGTATTTTATCTTACAATGGATATATGTTTATCCCAGGCATGTTTAAATTCGGTTACTGTGGATTTATCAACCACGTCTGCTGGAAGTTTGTTCCAAGGATCTACTACTCTTTCAGTAAAATAATACTTTCTCATGTTGCCTTTGATCTTTCCCCCAACTAACTTCAGATTGTGTCCCCTTGTTCTTGTGTTCACTTTCCTGTTAAAAACACTTCCCTCCTGAACCCTATTTAACCCTTTAACATATTTAAATGTTTCGATCATGTCCCCCCTTTTCCTTCTGTCTTCCAGACTATACAGATTGAGTTCATTAAGTCTTTCCTGATACGTTTTATACTTCAGACCTTCCACCATTCTTGTAGCCCGTCTTTGGACCCGTTCAATTTTGTCAATATCTTTTTGTAGGTGAGGTCTCCAGAACTGAACACAGTACTCCTAATGTGGTCTCACCAGCGCTCTATATAAGGGGATCACAATCTCCCTCTTCCTGCTTGTTATACCTCTAGCTATGCAGCCAAGCATCCTACTTGCCTTTCCTACTGCCCGACCACACTGCTCACCCATTTTGAGACTGTCAGAAATCACTACCCCTAAATCCTTCTCTTCTGAAGTTTTTGCTAACACAGAACTGCCAATGCAATACTCAGATTTAGGATTCCTTTTCCCCAAGTGCATTATTTTACATTTGGAAACATTAAACTGCAGTTTCCATTGCTTTGACCATTTATCTAGTAACGCTAAATCATTTACCATATTACAGACCCCTCCAGGAATATCAACCCTATTGCACACTTTAGAGTCATCGGCAAATAGGCAAACCTTCCCTACCAAACCTTCCCCTATGTCACTCACAAACATATTAAAAAGAATAGGACCCAGAACAGACCCTTGTGGCACACCGCTTGTAACCTGTCTCTGCTCAGAATACTCGCCATTAACAATAACTCTCTGATGTCTATGCTTCAGCCAGCTTGAAATCCACTGAACTATCCAGGGATTAAGTCCAATCTTCACTAATTTATCTATCAGCTCTTTATGTGGAACCGTATCAAAGGCTTTGCTGAAGTCCAGATAGGCAATATCCACGGCACCACCTTGATCCAACACCTTTGTGACATAGTCAAAGAACTCAATGAGATTAGTCTGACACGATTTGCCTTCAGTAAAGCCATGCTGATTTGGGTCCAATAAGTTATTGTTTTTTAGATGCTGATTTATCCTCTTTTTGAGTAGAGTCTCCATCATTTTAACTACAACTGATGTCAAGCTAACTGGCCTGTGGTTTCCAGCTTCTTCTCTACTGCCCTTCTTGTGGATAGGCACAACACTGGCCATTCTCCAATCCTCAGGAACATCTCCTGTTAACAGGGATTGGTTAAACAAATCAGTCAGGGGGGTAGCAATGACAGATCTGAGTTCTTTAAGAACTCTGGGATGGATGCCATCTGGACCCATTGCCTTATTTATCTTTAATCTTTCAAGTTCTTCTAAGACATCGGCTTCTAAGATCACTGGAGCTGAATCCGTACAGCTGGAAGCAATGCTATATCCCTCTATAGTATTATTTTGTAAGGTGTCCTTTGAGAAAACTGAACAGAAGTAGCTATTGAAATGGTCAGCGATCTCCTTATTCCCATTAATGCATGTATTATTCCTGGTACTAAGCTTTGTGATGCTGCAGTTTTTCTTCTTCCTATCACTAATATATCTGAAGAAGGTTTTATCCCCCTTCTTTACAGATTTTGCTATTTCTTCCTCTTTTGAGGCTTTAGCAGCATATATTATCTGTTTCGCCTCCTTCTGTCTCATTTTATACACCTCTCTATCAGCTATACTTCCAGACTCTTTATACCTCCTATAGGCAGCCTTTTTTTCATTGACTATAGCCCTTACATCATTGCTAAACCATAGCGGTTTCTTCTTCCTTTTACCTTTAGTTACTTGCTTTACATAAAGTCTTGTGGCTTTTAAGATGGCCTTTTTTAATACAGTCCACTGGGTGCTCGCTCCTGCCATTTTATCCCTCCCCTTTAATTCATTATTTAAATATTCCCCCATTGCATTAAAATTTGTTTTTCTGAAATCCAATACTTTGGTTGCAGTATAGGATTGCTCACAATCAGTTTTTACATCAAACCACAAACATAGATGGTCGCTGCAACCTAAATTTTCTCCCACCTTGACCTCTGAAACCCGATTCCCATTTGTAAAAACTAAATCTAGAATATTCTCCCCTCTAGTTGGTGTCTTAACTAGCTGTGCCATAGCTGCTCCTGTAAAGGCCTCTACTATATTCTTACTTTTGCATGTAAGGGCACTGGGGATATTCCAGTCAACATCAGGCATGTTGAAATCACCCATAACCACAATATCTCCCTTTACTGCCATTAGGGTAATCTCATTCACCATCTTGTTGTCATGTTCCTCAGATTGCCCTGGAGGCCTATAGATCACCCCAATTCTAATGACAGAACCGTCTTTATTTTGCATGCAAATCCAGAGGGTCTCCAGATCTTTACATGTATTTTGAATTAGTATTGTTTTTAGACTTTCTTTAACATAAATGGCTACTCCACCTCCCCTTCTCTCTATTCTATCCTTCCTATACAGTGTATATCCTGGTATGGATATTTCCCATTCATTGGAATCCCATGTCTCAGTTATGGCAACCAGATCCAAATTATCTCTAGATATTATGGCCATTAACTCACAGAGCTTGTTGCTCAAGCTTCGAGCATTCGTGCACATTACCCGAAGAACATTATTTTCATTATTAGTTTGCCCCTTATCATCAACAACTACATCTATTTTATTTTCAGCTCCCTTTTCATAAGCTTCCAGAAACTGATGTATCCTCATTGGTCGGGGACAGAAATCCTCCACATCTGGTACATCTCTGTCCCCTTCACCTAGTTTAAATGCCTGTCCAAAAAAGCTCTGAATTCCTCACCGAGCACCTGGGTACCTCTGTATGATGGATGCAAGCCATCCCTCTTAAACAACTCCCTATTAGACCATCTACTGACATCATGACTTACATAACCAAAACCTTCAGCTTTACACCACTGCCTTAACCACACATTAAACTCTCTGATACAACTTGTTTTACCCTCCTGGCCACAAACCGGTAACACCTCTGAGAAAGTCACTGAATCAGTTATTTTACCCAGCTCCACACTTAGACTTTGAAAATCTCTTTTTACTAGATTAACATTTCTCTGGGACAGATCGTTTGTGCCAAGATGCACCACCACATCAACTTTATTACCTTTACTCACAGCCCTGACAATGTTTGTAATCCGCCTCCTGTCCCTGTGGGCAGTGGCTCCTGGAAGACACCTCATCACCTTCACCACATCCTTCCTCTGTCCCAAATCAACACCTCTGACAATCGAGTCACCCACAAGAACATGTGTCCTCTCTTTATTTCTACTAACTGGACTTGGTTTGGTGACACTATGTTCCTCATTTACAACAACTTCTCCTTTCAACACTAAATCCAGTGTGAACTGCTGAGCTGCAAACATAAACCAGGAATTTACAAGCAGAAATGTTTAGCAAAAGAAGAGAATATATGCAATATACTGTGTGTCATGTCCCTGTCAGATCTGACTCTGCAGCGGAAGATGAGCTGGGACAAGAACTGACAGTGAGTGAGAGGGCAGCTCTGTTGGCCTTGGAGGAAACTAAGGCAGGGCAGAGTCAGTCTAGACCAAGTCATTCAGAATTAGCAAGGTCTGCAGACAGGCAGGAATGGAGCTCAGCCGAGGAGCATGAACCACCCTCTTCTGATGTAAGACCTTGGAGAGTGCAGAGAAGGCAGGATCAACTCTGATGGAGAAGGCTACTCACAAGGAAACACCTCTGCCCAGCATCACCAGACACACCTCGGTAATGACTTAATGAACTCAATCTGTATAGTCTGGAGGACAGAAGGGAAAGGGGGGACATGATCGAAACATTTAAATATGTTAAAGGGTTAAATAAGGTCCAGGAGGGAAGTGTTTTTAATAGGAAAGTGAACACAAGAACAAGGGGACACAATCTGAAGTTAGTTGGGGGGGAAAGATCAAAAGCAACATGAGAAAATATTATTTTACTGAAAGAGTAGTAGATCGTTGGAACAAACTTCCAGTAGACGTGGTTGGTAAATCTACAGTAACTGAATTTAAACATGCCTGGGATAAACATATATCCATCCTAAGATAAAATACAGGAAATAGTATAAGGGCAGACTAGATGGGTCATGAGGTCTTTTTCTGCTGTCAGTCTTCTATGTTTCTATGTTTCTATCTGGAGACTTCACCTACAAAAAGATATTGATAAAACTGAACGGGTCCAAAGACGGGCTACAAGAATGGTGGAAGGTCTTAAGCATAAAATGTATCAGGAAAGACTTAATGAACTCAATCTGTATAGTCTGGAGGACAGAAGGGAAAGGGGGGACATGATTGAAACATTTAAATATGTTAAAGGGTTAAATAAGGTCCAGGAGGGAAGTGTTTTTAATAGGAAAGTGAACACAAGAACAAGGGGGCACAATCTGAAGTTAGTTGGGGGGAAAGATCAAAAGCAACATGACAAAATATTATTTTACTGAAAGAGTAGTAGATCCTTGGAACAAATTTCCAGCAGACAAGGTAGATAAATCCACAGTAACTGAATTTAAACATGCCTGGGATAAACATATATCCATCCTAAGATAAAATACAGAAAATAGTATAAGGGCAGACTAGATGGACCATGAGGTCTTTTTCTGCAGTCAGACTTCTATGCTTCTATGAGACTTAAGAAGACGCTGTAAGGAGGGGCATTTATCTGGAACAAAAACTGAGTTCCTGGAGTGTTGTGTGCCAATATTTGAATGTGCCAAGAATCCTTGCATTCTCGTGTGGCATTCCAGACTGATTTTCTGTATCTTTTGCCTCCTGAACTCCTTGCTATATAATTTTGGGATTTATTGCCATGCAGACTTGGTGAAGACCAGTGATGGGCTCCTATGGGTATGGTCAGATATGCAAAACAGTAGGAAAAAAAATGATTTTTTTCTTTTTTTTCCCCTTCTGAGCTCAGGGTATTATTATTATTATTATTATTATTATTATTATTATTATTATTATTATTATTATTTAATTGATTAAATTTGTATGCCGCCCCTCTCCGCAGACTCGGGGCGGCTCACAGCAATAGTAAAAAAACAATGTACAATACAAATCTAATATTTAAAAAAAATTCGCTTCTACTTCGGCAATCTCACTCTGCTTACCAGAGCTTACAAGACTTTTGCCAGACCCATCCTCGAATACAACTCATCTGTCTGGAACCCATATCACATCTCGAACATCAACACCCTCAAAAATGTCCAAAAATACTTCACCGGAAGAGCCCTTCACTCCTCCACTCGAAAACTTAATATTAACCGCTCCAAACTGGACTGTAAAAAGTATGACTTTAGCAATCGAGTTGTTAAAGTATGGAACTCACTACCGGACTCCATAGTGGCAACCCCTAATCCTCAACATTTTTCCCTTAGACTATCCACGATTGACCACTCCAGATTTCTAAGAGGTAAGGGGCGTGCATAAGTGCCCCAGGGTACCTTCTGTCCCTTGTCCAATTGTCTCTCCTATATCTCTTATATCTTTTCTTCCACTCATATACCTCTTCCTCTATCCTCCATTGATGTATTGCATTTTATTCTTATATCTTCACTCCTAACCTTTCTTTTTCTTTCTTTCTTTCTTTCTTTCTTTCTTTCTTTCCTTCCTTCCTTCCTTCTTTATTTCTTTCTTTCTTTCCTTTCTTTGATATATATTCTACATGGTTAATCTCATTAACCTTCATTATGTATTGGTCAAAATAAATAAATAAATAAAAATAAAATAAATACTTCAGACAAATGACAGTCCAATCTCTTTTTGAAAGTCTCAAGTGTTGGAGCTCCACAGCCTGTGAAAGCAAGCTGTTCCACTGGTTGATCACTCTCACTGTTAGAAAGTTCCTCCTTATTTCCAGGTTGAGTCTCTCCTTGGTCAGCTTCCATCCTTTATTCCTTGTCTGGCCTTCTGGTGCTTTGGAAAACAGCCTGACCCTCCTCTCTATGGTAGCCCCTCAAGTATTGGAACTTAGAGTTGCTATATTGTTTCTTTGAATTGAGGCTTGAAGACTTTCTTTATCCTCTTCATTCTAAAAAAATCATTGATTTTCTCTTCTTTAATGAGACAAATGGTTCAAAATTCTGAAATTTGGAAGTATTATATGACATTGGGAAGACTTTTTTCCCCATTTTCATAAATCACAAAATTGCTCATTCTTGAACATCATTAGCAGAATAGTATGACTGGTGATGTTATTATCCCTTTGCCATGCTAAATATGGAGATACATAAATAAAGCTTCCATTACCGGAGCCCTGCTATTAAAGCCTCTGCCTTTTTTCAGTATCGTGAAAGCCTAATATTGGGTTTTATTGTCAATACAAGCCACTTATGAGTTGTGAACCGTTGTCAGTTATTAACTCATCTGGAATGTGCGGTGCTCAAACTGTGACTTGCAGTGGGGTTATTACATTGTGGTACGATGTCTTCTGCAAGAGCTCAATTTCAAAATAATTTGAGTGGTAATCTTTCACATTTAATTCAAACAGATTTGCCACCAACCTTGAATCGAGGGCACTTAAAAATAGCCTGCTGTTTAAGTGGCAGCCATTCGCCCCTCCCCTCCCCCAGTTCATTTGCACAATTTTATAGTTGGTGTGATTAAGTTGGAGTAGACCAAACTAGATTGAATAGATTCAGCTGGAGAGAGGGAGAGGGGGAGAGAGAGAGAGAGAGAGAGAGAGAGAGAGACTCTTTACATGGAAAAATTCACTTGCTCAACTTGGATTAAAATCCTCCTTCAAAATGATCAAAACACAAACAACCTGTTTGTTGTTGTTGAACAATGCTGCTCCACTTTGATCACAATGAGAAAATGACTTTGAAGTGTACATGGATGGTCCTGTATTGAATCAAAGTGGCTGATTCACTTGCCACTTTGCTGTTGCAAGCAATCCAGAACAACTAACTTCATGGGATCTGCAAGAATTATGAGGTATACGGATGTAATTGAGCGACAGCAGCAGCAACAGCAGCAACAACAACAACAACAACAACAACAACAATAATAATAATAATTTGGATTTATATGCTGCCCCTCTTCAACTCGGGGCAGCTTACAACATATAAAAACAATGCTATACAGAGTATCCTAATCCAATTAGATTTAAAATTAGCAATCTAAAACCCAATTTCCTTAAAAATTTCCTTAGAAAACACAGATACATTTCATTTTTTGGCCAGGAGGCTAGAATCTAATGGCCCCAAGCCTGGGGCACAAATGGTCTTGTGACGGCACAACTCTTGCGGAGGTGAGGAAGATGGGGGCAGTGCAAATCTCTGGGTGGAGCTGATTCCAGAGGGCCGGGGCCCCCATAGAGAAGGCTCTTCCCCTAGGTCCTGCCACGCGACATTGCCTAGTTTATTTATTGTTAGAGTTGAAAGGGACCATGAAGGCCATCGAGTTCAACCCCATGCCCAAGCAGGAACCCTATAGTACACCAGTCAAGTGGCAGTTCAATCTTCTCTTAAAAATGTCCAGAGTGTTGGAGTTCACAACGTCCGCTGGTAGGTTGGTCAGCTTGGTCAGCTTCCAGGCGTTGTTCCTCATCCGGCCCTCTGGTGCCCTGAAGAATAAAGTGATCCCCTCCTCTCTGTGACATCCTCTCGTATAGTTGTAGACTGCTATCATGTCCGCTCTGCCCCTCCTTTTCTCTAGGCTATCCATGCCCAGTTCCCTCAGTCTGTCTTCGTGAGTCTTGGTTTCCAACCCCTTAATCATCTTGGTTGCTCTTCTTTGCACCTTCTCCAGAGTTTCAATGTCTATTTTGAAGTGTGGTGACCAGAACTGAACACAGTATTCCAGGTGTGGTCAGACCAGGGCGTAGTAGAGTGGTATTAAGACTTCCCTGGTCTTGGAGTGTATTCCCCTGTTGATGCAGCTTAGGATAGTTGACGGAACCTGGAGAAGGCCAACTCTGTGGGACCTAACTGATCGCTGGGGCTCATGCAACAGGAGGGGGTCCCATAAGTAATCTGGTCCAATGCCATGAAGGGCTTTACAATGCTATATCATAGCCATGCTCAATCCACCAGAATCCAATGAGCAATGATCAAATACTTTACAGAATTGATTTCACTCGGATGCTTTCATTACAAATGCCAAGAAGAAAACCTTAACTCTGTAAGTTCAGGCATCTGATTTGATCATTCATATTTTTGTGATAGGATGTTCTTTATCTTTCAGAGTTCAACTGAACGTATGCCCATAATTGTCCTTTGGTTGCATAGGAAGCATTGTACAATCCTTTGTGTGTATGTGAGTATTGTATTTGTATTGGTGTTTTTTTTCTGTATTATACTTGTAAATAAAAATTTCTATAACTAAAAAAAATACAATGTTTATGGAGATTCTCAGTCATCTAGGTCATTGTTGCTTTTTCAAGAGGCAACTGGACTTTCTGGTTTTTCTTTGAAGATGTTTCACTTCTCATCCAAGGAGCTTCTTCAGTTCTGAGATGAAGAAGATTTTTAGATGAGAAGCGAAATGTCTTTAAAAAAACAATAGAGTTGCCTCTTGAAAAAGCATCTTTGGGATGAAGTTGTACAATCTGAAATACTTGGATTCTGAGGAAAGATTTAATGGACCCAAACTATGGATGGATCAGGAGTCTGCAGCAAATCCCGTCAACTAGACAATGTTGCTTCACAGGGCCTAAGGGGAGAGCCTTCTCTGTGGGGGCTCCTACCCTCTGGAATCAGCACCTCCCAAGATTTGTACTGCCCCCACCCTCCTTGACTTCCACAAGAGTCTGAAGACTCATCTATGCCACCAGGCTTGAGGCCCCCTGACCAACAAATGTTATGTATGTTTGCTGTCTGAGTGGGAATAATTGATTTTTAATGTAACTGGGGATTTCAGATTAAATCAGCTAGTTTAAATTAATTGGATTTAGGACACTTGGATTGTATTGGTTTTTTTCTCTTTTATATGTTGTAAGCCACCCTGAGTCCTTCGAGAGGGGCAGTATATAAATACAAGTAGTAAATTAATACAACCTATTTATTATTATTATTATTATTATTATTATTATTATTATTATTATTATTATTATTATTATTATTTAGATTTGTATGCCACTCCTCTCCGTAGACTCGGGGCGGCTCACAACAATAACAAAGACAATGTAAGAACAAATCTAATAATTAAAAAAAACACTAAAAACCCCATTATTAAAAGCAAACAAACACATAAACATTCCATGTATAAACTGTATAGTCCCGGGGGAGATGTCTCAGTTCCCCCATGCCTGACGGCAGAGATGGGTCTTAAGAACTTTACGAAAGGCAAGGAGGGTGGGGGCAGTTCTGATCTCCAGGGGGAGTTGGTTCCATAGGGTCGGGGCTGCCACAGAGAAGGCTCTTCTCCTGGGTCCCGCCAAACAACATTGTTTAGTCGACGGGACCCAGAGAAGGCCAACTCTGTGAGACCTAACCGGTCACTGGGATTTGTGCGGCAGAAGGCGGTCCCTGAGATATTCTGGTCCGATGCCATGAAGGGCTTTATAGGTCATAATCAACACTTTGAATTGTGACCAGAAATTGATCGGCAGCCAATGCAGACTGCGGAGTGTTGGTGTAACATGGGCATACCTTGGGAAGCCCATGATTGCTCTCACAGCTGCATTCTGCACGATCTGAAGTTTCCGACCACTTTTCAAATGTAGCCCCATGTAGAGAGCATTACAGTAGTCGAACCTCAAAGTGATGATATTATTATCATTATATGATATACATTATCATTATATATCTTGAGCCTCTTTTAAAACATGTTTGATTATCTGTAACCAATGCTAGTCTTATTACATATCTTTTTTTTAAAAAAAAAGTGGCAAACATCAGTTGGCATGGAGGAGAAATGTTCACAGATGCTTATAAGTGATATCATGCTTGATTTCAGCAAAGTCTGTGATTTACACTGGTTTTGGAGAATTGAGAAGTCAATAATTCATAGCAGAGAATCTAGAAATGCATCCAGGAGGCTGTGTTTTTATGCCTATGTGCCTCCCAACAAGCTTTTTATATCTTTCCCCCCTCACTTATTATCCCATACACAAGTCCATTTTCTATTGTTTTTAATAACACAAGCTGTGCTACTTGCCATGAAATTTATGCCTTTTTTTATAGGCTTATTCAGCTCTGATGAGTAATTTGAAAAGTTGCAGGAGCTGATGGCTTGTTAACACAGCTGCCAAACTGCTGGCGAAGAAATCAATAAAGGATTGCTCCAGGAGTCCATTTCGTAAGTACAAAATTGGGAAATTGTACCTTGATTCATAAATGGGCTTTTTTTGTGTTCCTATGGATTTAAGGGCTCCAAAAGAAGAAAAAGGAAAGCCCTGTCGACAAAGACTTCAGCAAGAGACAAGATGCACTGAATGAATTACGAATGCTACCAAATTGGGCATTATTAACAATAAGTAAAAATCTAACTGTCTCTACATCCAAGACTCAATGAAACCCAGGCTCCAGAAGCTTTCTTGGAGCCTGGGGAGAGTGAAAATGTCCTCTCCCTGCCCTCCTGGAGGACCTCAATAGGCTAAAAACACTCTCCCAGAGCCTTTTGAGCTGAAAACCAACTGGCGATGTACACATGTGCTCTGGAGCTGAGCTAGGGCAACGACTCACATGTCAGCAGCTATAGCTTCATGTGTAACCTGTGGAACATGTGCTATAGGTTCATCATCATGGTCTTAGGTCTAGTGATGGGCGAACCCAATGGTGTTCAGGTTTGGCAAGTTCAGATGAACTTCGCGCAAAATTCGACTGAACCCAAACGGTTCGTGGCGCCAAAGCTCCGCCCCCGGAATCCCATCATTTTTTATTATTACAGACTTTTTATTTTTATTTATTTTTCTTTTTTTGAAAAAGGATGCCGCAGCGGCGCCGCAAGCAAAAGGAGGTGCTTTTACATGAAACTGAAAACTTTTATTTTTACATGAAAAGACCTCCCTTTGCTTGCGGCACCACTGCGCCATCCTTTTTTGTAAAAATTAATATATATATATATATGAAAAGACCTCTCTTTGAAGGAGCTGGGGAATCCCTCCCACGAAGAGATTCCGGGGCAGAGCTTTGACATCACGTATACCGGCAGGTTGCTAAGGACGCCAAAGTGATCACTTCCTGGATTCCATGGAATCCAGGAAGTGATCACTTTGGCGTCCTTAGCAGCCTGCTGCTGTATGTGACGTCAAAGCTCCGCCCCTGGAATCTCTTTGTGGGATTCCCCAGCTCCTTTTGTTCCTCCATCCCAGCCTCCCAACCAGCTGACAGCTCCCCGGTGTTCGCCTTCCTCCGCCGCCAATGGCGTCCGGCTCCTCCTCCTCTTCTCAGCAGATGACAGCCAGGTGGTGGCTTTCGCGGTGTTTGGCATGAACGCCGAACTAAAGCATGAATTATTTAAAAAATTCGTATTCGGATCCGGCATGCCGAACACCACAAAATTCGGTACGGACCCGAATTGTGTGGGTTTGGTTCGCCCAACACTACTTAGGTCCTCATATCTCATGATTGCATGTCAAGCATTTGGCTACCAACTCACATTTATAAACATTTGCACCCTCCAGTGCTGATGTGAACACCTTTTACAAGATTGTTGCCAAAAACTGGCATTTATTTCCAGTTTTTGTTCAAAGCAGTGCATAACAAACATCTGGTTCCTTTAACAACCATAGTATTTAGTTAACTTAACTTTTTGTGATTTGCTTTTGGACCATGTTACAAAAAAGAAAATGATCATAAAATCAGATCGGTCATGGGTGGGTTATCCATTTAATGACTATCACAACGTTACGACTGTAAAGGTCAGGCTCCATTGCAGTTGTAAGTCAAAGACTACCTGTTGGGTTCACACACAGCATTTTGCTATCCGGGAAATGGTTCTTTTAACCACAAAGCCAGCAACATCTGCAGAAAGAAACAAGGGGAGAATAATGAAAGAAACCCCACCGTTTCTTGTGAATGCAAAGGACTTTCAAAGGTGTTGCTTTTGGAGAAAGGTCTCATGAACTATTGCCTCCTGAGCTCCACGACGTTGTTTAACGTATCCTGGAGACAGTGCCTTCCTGGACTTTCATGAATAAAAAGAATGCTCGAACACGCTCGGTGACATAAATTTATACATGTGGTTCTCATTAGCATACAAAACAATTTTGCTGCCTTCCCTGAAGACCTGCAGAATATGAGTTACAACCTAAAAATAATAGTAAACATGATCCAAGGGCTGGCATATAATTACCCTGCTATAAACAAACTACAATATTTTCTCAAGATTTTTCCATTTTCTGACACTATAAGAGGAGGGTGTGTGTGTGTGTGTGTGTGTGTGTGCATGTTAGCCAAACCTCAGGAGTTTGGTAAGATCTTTTTCAACCAACTACTTTTTTTAAAAAAAGACATGAGCTTTCATGAAGAGCAACATACTTTATTAGATGTATGGATGGGATTCACTGATTTCCACAAGCTAAACAGAAAAAAATCTAAATCAGAATAGAGCTGGAATGTATCTTTGAGGCCTTCTAGTCGGACCTTCTGCCCAAGCAGAAGACCCTATATCTGTAATGGCGAACCTATGACACATGTGCCACAGGTGGCATGCGGAGGCATATTTGCCGGCACATGAGCCATTGCCCTAGCTCAGCTCCAGTGCATATGTGCACACTAGCCAGCTGTTTTTTTTGGCTCACATAAAGGCTTTGTGAGGGCATTTCACTCTCCTGAGGTGCCAGGGAAGCCTCTGGAGCCTGGGGTAGGCCCATTTTGGGTCCTAGTAGGCCCATTTTGGGTCCTAGTATAAAGTGACCAGACGTCCCACTTTCAGTCATGAATTTTGGTCATTTGTCCCGCATCCCGCTCCATTTGCTAAAGGCCCCACTTTTTTCCCTCCCAACCAGCCCCCTTGGGAAGAGGCTGGAGGGAGGGGATTGTGAGCTTTCCGCTGCTGCCTTGCCATCCCTGCCCCTAACCCAGCTTGGCCGGAGGTCTCTTCACGGATTTCAGGCCAGCTGTGCAGGGCCTTTGCTTGCCTGTTTCCCCTGCCCCGCTCCCGGACGGGCCCAGTCGTGTCCCGGTGCTGCCCTGCTGAAGAGGGAACGGCAGGGGGTGAGCAACGGGGCAGCAGAATTGGGGGGTGTCATCTTTCCATCCCCCTCTCCCCGCAGCTGGCCTTCTGTGTCAGTCTTGAGCCAGGCAGGGTGTGTGAAAGAGCAGCAGGGGAACTTGGAGTGCGGGTCAGGGGGCTGTCCAGGTCCGCTGGGCAGAGAGTCTGTGGGAGAAGAGCCTTCAGACCTGCTTCACCCCTCTACCTCCTCTCCCACCTTTGCCTCTACCTGTGCACCATTGGGGCAGGGAAGAGAGAGAGAAAGAGAGAGAGAAAAGAGAGGGAGAGAGAGAGAGAAAGAAAGAAAGAGAGTGAGAGAGAAAGAGAGAGTGAGGGAAGGAGGGAGAAAGAAAGACAGATAGAGGGAGGGAGGAACAGATAGAGAAACAGCAAGAAAGAGAGGAAGGAAGGAAGAGAGAAAGAAAGAAAGGGGCAGAGAGAGAAAGTAACAGGAAGGGAGGAAGAGAGAGAAAGAGGGAGGGAGAGAGAAAGAGAGAGAAAGGGATGGAGGAAGAGAGAGCGAAAGAGGGAGAAAAAAAAAATTGCTAATTTTTTTGGCAACATTTTATAGCCCACCCTCCCTCCCCCTGCTCAATAGTGTCCCTCTTTCCCAATCTTAAAATCTGGTCACTTTATCCTAGTAGGCTCAAAAATGGACCTACTAGGCTTACCAGAAGTTGGGAAATGAACTGTTTCTGCCCTCCGGAGAGCCTCTGGGGGGCAGGGGAGGCTATTTTTGCCTTTCCTAGGCTCCAGGACAGCTTCCAGAGCCTGGGGTGGGTGAAAAAACAAGCCTACCGGGCCCACCTGAAGCCAGGAAATAGGGAAGCAAGGAGGTAATGTGTGCATTTGCAAGGGGTGAGGTAGAGCAGGGGGTTGTGAGTGTGTGGGTGGGGCATGGGGAGGGCATTGAATTATGGGCATGGGAACACACATACACTATTCTGTACGCACACTTTTGGTACTCGAGGGAATAAAGGTTCACCATCACTGCCCTATATCATTTCAGATAAGTGAATGTCCAGTCTCTCCTTAAAAACCTCCAGTGATAAAGCACCCACAACTTCTGAAAGCAAACTGTCTCATTGGTTAATTTTTCTCTTGGTAAATGTTATACAGATCTTTTTTCTCCTTTGTATTAGCAAGCTTGTATACTTGCTTTCAGAATCTGTGAATAAATAATTAAAAAACTGATTTTTTTTCCACCTCTTACTCTTTTTTTTTACATTTTTAAATTGGTAGTCTTGGATAGCATGCTTATCAATGAACAATAAACCATGTTTTGTTTTGTTTTTAAATTAATAGAGACAGCTACTTAACCAATTCTATTGCAAGCTTTAATCTGATTTTCTGAGTTTAATTGTTCTTATACAAACCGAGATAAGAGTAATCAAAAACATATGTTTAAGTAGCAGTGATATCTTGCTGGGAAGGAAGAATATAAAATCATTCTAAAATCATCTCTGAAAAATGTAAGATATCATCAAGGAGGAGCAGTAAGAGGAGGGGAGGAGGAGAAGGAGGAGGAGGAGGAGGAGGAGAGAAGAAGAAGAAGAAGAAGAAGAAGAAGAAGAAGAAGAAGAAGAAGAAGAAGAAGAAGAAGAAGAAAGGGAAGGGAAGGGAAGGGAAGGGAAGGGAAGGGAAGGGAAGGGAAGGGAAAGGAAAGGAAAGGAAAGGAAAGGAAAGGAAAGAAAGGGAATGTTATTGGCCAATGTGATTGGACACACAAGGAATGTGTCTTGGTCCATATGCTCTCAGTGTGCATAAAATAAAAGAAATTTGTCAAGAATCATGAAGAAGAAGGAGGAGGAAAAGGAGGAAAAGGAGGAGAAGAAGAAGAAGAAGAAGAAGAAGAAGAAGAAGAAGAAGAAGAAGAAGAAGAAGAAGAAGAAGAAGAAGAGGAAGATCATCTAGAGAATGATGATTGTGCTCATCCTTTTTAAAAGGGATTTGGGGAATTGATTTTTTAAATTATTATTATGAACTCCCTTCTACCATTTTTACCGATATAACACTATGGGCCAGCAGTTTTGTTTGACTGAAGGCATTCCTTTATTGACAAAATGTCATAAGATTTTAGAGAGAACTCCTGTTGCTTTTAAAATCACTCTAGAGCTTGTGCTCACACAACAACTTTGCTTTGATTTCTGCAATTTAAAAAAATATTATGGTGTGGTGGTGGGGAAAGTTGAGTGGTCTGGCAGGTAACCTGCCCCTCCCCCTAGTACAAATCTTCTCTTCCACTTCGTTAGGTCTTTTTTCAGAGTTTTCATTAATACATTTTGGATTTGAATCTCTCTGTGTCTCTCTCTCTCTCTCTCTCTCTCTCTCTCTCTCTCTCTCTCTCTCTCTCTCTCTCTCTCTCTCTCTCTCTCTCTCTCTCTCTTCTTTGGTCAGTCCCAGAGCAAATAGTCTTTTGATCCTGGGTGGGCTGGAGGATTTAATCTGATAATGCCTTGACATCATTGTGCTTGTAAACTTTTTCAACAAATAGACTGGGGAAATGTATGCACCCTGGGTCAACCCACTTAATCTTTCATCAGCTACCGGGAGATACATTTCCTGATTTAGATGTACAGATCGGGAAGATAAACATGGGATAAACGCTTATTTTCCTCCGCAGATTAGGATGTTAATGATTCACAAAGATTCATTGATCTAACAAAGTAAGATTGGCTTGCAAGGAACATCATTGGAATATCATCTTTCGGCTGTGGTGAGGAGGGCGTTTGCCCAGGTTTGCCCGGTGCACCAGTTGCGGCCCTATTTGGACAGGGAATCATTGCTCACAGTCACTCATGCCCTCATCACCTCGAGGTTCGATTACTGCAATGGTCTCTACATGGGGATACCTTTGAAAAGTGTTCAGAAACTCAAAATCATGCAGAATGTGGCCGCGAGAGCTATCGTGGGGCTTCCTAGATTCTCCCACGTTTCTGCAACACTCCGAGGCCTGCACTGGCTGCCAATCGGTTTCCGGTCACAATTCAAAGTGTTGGTAATGACCTTTGAAGCCCTACATGGCATTGGGCCAGAATACATCCGGAACTGCCTTCTACCGCACAAATCCCAGCGGCCGATAAGGTCTCACAGAGTTGGCCTTCTCTGGGTCCCGTCGACCAAACAATGTCGTTTGGTGGGCCCCAGGGGAAGAGCCTTCTCTGTGGTGGCCCCGGCCCTCTGGAATCAACCCCCCCAGAGATTAGAACGGCCCCCACCCTCCTTGTCTTTTGCAAATTACTCAAGACCCACCTTTGTCTCCAGGCATGGGGGAGTTAGGATATTCCTTCCCCCAGGCCATTACAAGTTATGTATGGTATGTTTGTGTGTATGTTTGGTTTTTATAATAAGGGGTTTTAGTTGTTTTATTAAATTGGATTGTTACATGTTGTTTTTTATCATTGTTGTTAGCCATCCAGAGTCTGCGGAGAGGGGCGGCATACAAATCCAATAAATAAAAAATAATAAAATAAAATAAAACTTCCCTTTCCCTCCCTCAACGGAAAAAAAAAATTGCAAGAATAAAAGTGATCACCTTTCAAAGGTGGCGATGCAATTTCTAAGTGCTGAGAAGCAGAACAAAAGAAAACCCCTTCAAGAAAGTGGAGTTAAAAGCCCACAAAATCCATTTTATTTCAGACAAAACGTGTATAATATCGTATTTGGAAGCTGAGAAATTGGGGCACCACCCTATTATAGCCACCTGCTGAATTCACAGTGGCAAACCCATTAGACCCTATTATCACCTTTCTCACCGAAGCAATGGGATTCCCGTTTCCTAATCCCTATAAATCTCAATGATCAGATCGAAGAGCACCTACTTTGCTGGGGCCTCTAATGCCGAAATTAGAAATATAATCGCTATTGATTCCAGTGTGTGAGATGGAGCATAAAGCAGTTTTGAGCAGTATTCAGCCATGGATGTTATGAGCTTTCAAGTTCCATTCTGCATTTTCTTCTACTGAAGCTTTTCAAGACGGCATCTCTTGACTATGCAGACATCATGACGTGGTTATTTTATCAGATGTGATTATCATGAAGATTTTTTCCCCCAGGTTGTCTGTGAAGCTTTACACTTTCCTAGTGTAATGAATATAGAAACATAGAAGTCTGACGGCAGAAAAAGACCTCATGGTCCCTCTAGTCTACCCTTATACTATTTCCTGTATTTTATCTTAGGATGGATATATGTTTATCCCAGGCATGTTTTAATTCAGTTTATGTGGATTGACCAACCATGTCTGCTGGAAGTTTGTTCCAAGCATCTACTACTCTTGCAGTAAAATAATATTTTCTCACTTTGCTTCTGATCATTTCCCCCAACTAACCTCAGATTGTGCCTCCTTGTTCTTCTGTTCACTTTCCTATTAAAAACACTTCCTTCCTGAACCTTATTTAACCCTTTAACATATTTAAATGTTCCGATCATGTTGCCCCTTCTGTCCTCCAGACTATACAGATTGAGTTCATTAAGTCTTTCCTGATCAGTTTTATGCTTAAGACCTTCCAGCATTTTTGTAGTCTACCTTTGGACCCATTCAATTTGATCAATATATTTTTGTAGGTGAGGTCTCCAGAACTGAACACAGTATTCCAAATGGGGTCTCACCAGCGCTCTATACAGCAGGATCACAATCTCCCTCTTCCTGGTTGTTTTACCTCTAGCTATGCAGCCAAGCATTCTACTTACTTTCCCGACTGCCTGACTGTGCTGTTCACTCATTTTGAGACTGTCAGAAATCACTACCCCTGGGAAAGTGGGGAATTTAAGAAAAAAATTGTAGGTAGACTTTAGGGGTGGGTTCCACTTACCATCTTCAGCAGTTTACATTACATGTCCCCTCGTGCAATTAGGCTTCCACGCATGCTCAGGAGCTGCAATCAGCCCCAAACACAGCTGAAGAAATTCGGGTGAAGAAATAAAGGTCAGTATTAACTCAGGGCAGGCGGGAGGGCCCTTTTTTGAGCAGCTGAATAAACGAACAAAAAAGGATTTAAACTAATTTGATATTATTTGATGGACTCTGGGCAGTGTACAACAATAAAAACAATCAACAAAACCTTTCAAATTCAACACATTCATCCATCAGTCATTTATCACTGTGGGCCAGAGCTATATGTTGTTACTATATGTTGGACCTGAACGAAGGAAATGACTACAAATAAATGGGGATAGTAGGACAGGGATGGTAGGCACGCTGGTGACGAATGGGGTGAGGTCCACAGTAGACAGCTTGAGGTTGAATGTCACCTCACCTCAAGAAGGATATAATGGAACTGGAAAATGTGCAAAAAAGGGCAACCAAAATGATCAAGGAAATGGATCACCTCCCTTATGAAACCAGGTTGCAACACCTTGGTCTCTTCATCCTTGAAAGACGGCATTTAAGGGGTAACTTGATCGAAGTGTGATAGAAAAGGTGGATAGAGAAAAAATATTTTCTCTATCGCACAATACTAGGATCAGGGGGCACTCCCTAAAGCTCATAGGTAAGAAAGTGAGAACAAATAAAGGGAAATATTTCTTTACCCAGGGGGTCGTTGGTTTATGGAATTCACTTCCAGAAGAGGTTGTGACAGCTGTCAGCCTTGATGGCTTCAAGGCAGGATTAGACAGATTCATGGATGCCAAGTGTATCCATGGTGGTTATTGAAATTGATGTCCATGTACCGCCTCTATGTTGGTTGAGGCAGGCAGGATTTCCTTGAGTACCATTTGTTGGGGGTCAAAGGAAAGGGAGGGTTTTGCCCTCTCTTTCTGCTCAAGATCCCCATGGACAATTGGTGGACCACTGTGTGACACAGAAGGCTGGACTTGATGGGCATGGCTCTTCTTATGTTCTTATGTTCTTATGTTCTTATATGTGAGGGTTTGAGGATGAAACAATGGAGTCCGGTAGAGCATTCCAGGCGTTCACCACTCTGTTGCTAAAGTCGTATTTTCCGCAATCACGTTTCTAAAGGACTTTTTAGGAATTAAGAGAAGGAATAGAACTTTCAAACTCACGAACGAAGCTGACCAAGGAGAGATTCAACATGGAGATAAGGAGGAAATTCCTACCAGCAGACATTGTGAACTCCAACACTCTGGACATTTTTAAGAGAAGATTGAACTGCCACTTGAATGGTGTACTATAGGGTTCCTGCTTGGGCAGGGGGTTGAACTTGATGGCCTTCATGGTCCCTTTCAACTCTAACAATGAATAAATAAATAAATAAATAAAACACATTTTCAATTCACCAAATAGGTCACTGGAATGCACAACTTTTAAGATATAATAAAGGGGGAGAGAAGGCTTTTTATATGCCTTAGAAGTTGTAAAGGATCTTCCATTAAAGTTTATATTTGAGTGTGTTTATGTCTGGATTTAAGAGAATCCAAAAACCTCAGCTTAGCACTTATTTATTATGATATAATCATTTAACGATGTTTTCCTCTGCTTTGCTGTGTTTCTCTGAAGACTTGCCAAAAACCTGTTGAGCCAAGACAGAGCCTCATACTGGAGATGAAAAAAAGTCTAGGACTTAGATTTTCGGGTGTTAAGCAATAAACATTCAATTGTCAGCCAAGCAGAAACTCTATCTGTGAAATAGCTTGGATGATGGTGTCAGAAAAGCATTTAAAAACTGTTGGAGGTCATTAGTTCCTATAGATCCCACCTCTGACTAACTAAAAACATACAGTACTTTGTCTTTGTGACAAATCACAAAAACGATGATCCCCCACTTCTTTTTAACTTTTGAAGTATGAAGCAGCCGAAGCGTAAAGTATAAGTTGATGGGTGGGAAATATTATAGTGTATGGAAATTAAATCCCATTTTAACTTGTGTAACTTTTTTTGGCAAATCAAATTGGTTTGGATTAATCTCCAAATCAACCTCAATTTGTCTCAGATTCAGTGATGGTACGCAGAACCGGTAGGAAAAAAAAAGATTCCCCCCCCCCCCCTCTGGGTTCTGGGTATGTTTTTCCTATCGCAGTAAATGCAGTTGAATGTGTATAATTTATTTATTTATTCGATTTTTATGCTGCCCTTCTCCTTAGACTCAGGGCAGCTTCCAACATGCTAGCAATAGCACTTTTTATTAACAGAGCCAGCCTATTGCCCCCACAATCTGGGTCCTCGTTTTACCCACCTCGGAAGGATGGAAGGCTGAGTCAACTTTGAGCCAGTGATGAGATTTGAACTGCTGACCTACAGATCTACAGTCACCTTCAGTGGCCTGCAGTACACAACTCTACCTGCTGCACCACCATAGCCCTTTTTAGAAGAGCTGTGCATGTATGTGTATGTACATACACATACAGTTTATAAAGTAGATAATGTGCATTTTTGTGTGACTGTGTGTAATATGTATGTACACATAAGGCATGTATACATAGAATTAAGTAGTGTATTTTAGATGTTCAGTAATAGTAAATAGATAGGGAAATTGTATCTGTTTAAGGAGAGGAGAGGCCAGGCACCCTAACCCTAATCCAAACCTTTGATGTGAGTGATATTAGTTTGGCCACCTTTAAGCCAGTCACATGTCTGCATAGATACAGAATTTATTTATTTATTTATTTATTTATTTATTTATTTATTTATTTATTTATTTATTTATTTATTTATTTATTTATTTATTTATTTATTTATTTATTTATTTATTTATTTATTTATTTATTTATTTATTTATTTATTTATTTAATTTGTATGCCGCCCCTCTCCGTAGATTTGGGGTGGCTCACAACAGTAATAGAAAAAAACAACGTACAATACAAATCTAATAATTAAAACTAAAAACCCATAATTTAAGAAAACATACACATTAATACATCAATTTAATTTTCTAGGCTGAATTGATTTACCACATTGTGTCTTCAGTACACATTATAAGAATTATGTCAATTGGAGCCGTAGCCCCTTTGGGCTTACTAGCAAGACAAAATATAAGAGAAGAAACACATCAGGACAAGATTCATCGGTCTACCTGCCTATAAATGACACAGGCCACTCTTTTCAAGACAACAAAGTCCATATTTGGACAGAGAGGATTGCTAGTTTGAAAGAGGGGTCAAAAGGCCACCTCCGCCAAAACTAAACAGCTGTCTCTAAAGGGATAGGAGGGATATGACTTCATCTATCTCCAGTCTACAACACAATCCTTTCAACAGTTCCAAGAAGGCTCCACAGGTGACCCTGATGACCAGAGGTGTGTTCCTCCCAGTTCAGATTGGTTCTATAGAACTGGTAGTAAATCGGTAGTGACTTCACAGATCCGGTTCTGTCAGGGCTGATCTGTGGCAGCTGCCATCCCTTCTCTTTTTTTTTTTTTGCTTTTCCCCCCGATTTTTGCTTCTGCGCATGTGCACACCTGAGTGGCATAGCCATACAGCACACAATGCACATGGGAGGAAGAAAATCAACGGTGAGTTAAGTTAAAACCTACCTCTGCCGATGACACAGATAAACCTCCAGGTGACCTTAATGACCTGCAAAAAGGATGCAAATGTCCAGCTGTCCTCAAGGAGTATCAATTCTTCCATTGTCCACCTTCCAGTCAGAGCTGAAGAAGCTTCTTGGATCAGATTATTATTATTATTATTATTTATTAGATTTGTATGCCGCTCCTCTCCGTAGACTCGGGGCGGCTCACAACAATAACAAGAACAATGTAAGAACAAATCTAATCATTTAAAAAACGCTAAAACCCCCATTATTAAAAGCAAACATACACACAAACATACCATGTATAAACTGTATAGGCCCGGGGGAGATGTCTCAGTTCCCCCATGCCTGACGGCAGAGATGGGTCTTAAGAACTTTAAAAAAGGCAAGGAGGGTGGGGGCAGTTCTAATCTCTGGGGGGAGCTGGTTCCAGAGGGTCGGGGCCACCACAGAGAAGGCTCTTCTCCCGGGTCCAGCCAAATGACATTGTTTAGTCGATGGGACCCGGAGAAGGCCAACTCTGTGGGACCTAACCGGTTGCTGGGATTCGTGCCGCAGAAGGTGGTCCTGGAGGTATTCTGGTCCGATGCCATGAAGGGCTTTATAGGTCATAACCAACACTTTGAATTGTGACCGGAAATTGATCGTCAAACAATGCAGATGCGAAACATCTTGAAAGAAATATCAGAAAGTCCAGTTGCCTCTTGAAAAATGCACCTTTGGGACAACCATGATTATGGAGAATCTCCGTAAACATTTAGCAAGACCAAAAGATACAAAGAAAGAGGAGATATAAGCCAATGAAATTGGTTTAAAAAGTTTCAGAGGATTATTTATTCAATCATATACCCATGCATTTAATGAGAGTTCCTTCCAAATCTATGAATAATGTCATGTAAAGAAAGCTCATCATTAATTCTGGAATGTTGACAAACTCCTGAGAAAAATGAAATTGAAACAGAAACCACTTTGACCACAACCATTTCATTTTTTTACAAAGTTCTGTAGCATCTTACTAACTACTACATTTAATTTCTACACAAGTTGTTGAGTATCCTTATCACAGCATTTATCAAATTACTGTTAACTTGGTTATCTTGGATTCTCTCCTCTCAAAATACTGGCAATCATGCTCCTAGTGTGTAAAACATAGTTAACAACCCTTACATTAAATTACATACCTTGAACACGGAAACAAAGTAAAGGAGAAAATAGTATTTTCTTTAAAAACAGAGAGAAAATCTTTGAAAATTGGCCAAATCTATTTTTTTTAAAAAAAGTAGGGCATTCAGCAATTTGATACTTTTGAAAATAGATATTGACATATTATTTCCCCCCAATAAATGACACATGTTATCATTTGAGTTGTGTTGAGATTTTCTTCCAAATCTCAAATAATGAATGATGATGGTTTTGTGGCCCATCTGTGTCATGGATCCTGAGGATTGAGAGATGGTTGTGATCTGGTACCCAAGGCCCGTGTACCTGGTACCCAAGTCTGATAGCGAGGAGATCGGAGAGGATGTGATGTTAGAGGCTGAAAGCCAACTAGGGCCTTCTGGACCTCCCAAGGTGCACATGAGTGACTCAGAATAAGAGGAGGAGCCTCTTCTTGATTCTAGGGTACACAGAGTTGCCAGAAGGCACGAGTGGCTAAGCAAGAGGAGATCTCTGCGTGAATAGATCTCTAGAACAATTGGTTACACCCTTAGGCGATTTAAAATTGAGCCCCATGACACTTCAGTGCGGAAGTCAACTTTCGTTATGTTGCAGATGTCTACTCAGATTTCTCTCTTGGGATATTATTATTATTTCAATGATGAATTACGAACTGGGGAGTTGGGATCATTATCTCCAGGCTTCCTGCCAACTTAGAGTAAGTCAGTTAATGAGAGCTATGTGGCCAAAGAAAATATCTTTGAGTTTTGGTTTCTGTTTTGGACTCTAATTAGCAGCTGGCATCAAACAGAACTATTTCTTGTTCTGTTGCTGGATTTCTAAATCCAGGCATCTACTACATCTACTTGTTCCAAGCATCTACTACTCTTTCAGTAAAATAATATTTTCTCATGTTGCTTCTGATCCCCCAACTAACCTCAGATTGTACCCCCTTGTTCTTGTGTTCAATTTCCTATTAAAAACACTTCCCTCCTGAACCTTATTTAACCTTTAACATATTTCAATATTTTGATTCATGTCCCCATTTCCCTTCTGTCCTCCAGACTATACAATGAGTTCATTAAGTCTTTCCTGACTCGGACCCAGTCACTTTGATCAATATCTTTTTGTAGGTGAGGTCTCCAGAACTGAACACAGCATTCCAAATGTGGTCTCACCAGTGCTCTATACAGCAGGATCACAATATACTTCTTCCTGCTTCTTCCTTCTTCTTCTTCCTGTTTCTTAAGAGGTCTCTAAGGGGTCATACATAACTGCACCTGCATGCCTACCATCCCTGCCCTACTCTACCCAGGTATGTACTCATATTATTATTATTATTATTATTATTATTATTATTATTATTATTATTATTATTATTATAAATTAGATTTGTATGCCGCCCCTCTCCGTAGACTTGGGGCGGCTCACAACAATAACAAGAACAATGTAAGAACAAATCTAATAATTTTAAAAATGCTAAAAAACCCATTATTAAAAGCAAACACACACATAAACATTCCATGTATAAACTGTATAGGCCCGGGGGAGATGTCTCAGTTCCCCCATGCCTGATGGCAGAGATGGGTCTTAAGAACTTTACAAAAGGCAAGGAGGGTGGGGGCAGTTCTAATCTCTGGGGGGAGCTGGTTCCAGAGGGTCGGGGCCGCCACAGAGAAGGTTCTTCTCCTGGGTCTCGCCAAACGACACTGTTTAGTCGACGGGACCCAGAGAAGGCCAACTCTGTGGGACCTAACCGGTTGCTGGGATTCGTGCGGCAGAAGGCGGTCCTGGAGGTATTCTGGTCCAATGCCATGAAGGGCTTTATAGGTCATAACCAACACTTTGAATTTTGATTTATGTGAATTGAATTTATGTATTAATGGCTATGTTTGGCTTCTTCATATCCATTTATTTGTGCTGTTTTTGTCATGTGTCCTATTTCCTTGCTTGTTTATTGACAAATAAACAAGCTTTGCAATAAATAAAGTTTACATCCTTCCTCTGTCCCATGATTGAAAAGCATGAGAAGAAGAAAAAAGTGAGCCAAGGCTATTAGTTCATCCATCACTCATGCTGGAAAATAGGAGACATTTGTTCTTCAGATGTCACAGGTGGTGATTGGTATAGATTTTTGGAGACCATCACAACTCAGCAAACTCCCCCTTTTACTCACTGTCCCGAACAATAGATGATCACAACTGACTATGAGCTGTCACTCTGAAATAATGGGGAGAAAGCTAATATTAGGTTGAATCAACAAAATGGTTTTATAATCACATGAATTGGTCTATCGATTTATCCTGTGTTGATTAAAGCCACACCCTGCATGTAGTGACCATGAATGTTTCAGAAAAGGGCAACATAGAGATTAAACATTGGGGACAGACTGGAGCTTAGGAAGCGAAGAATGAGAGAAATTTTAATAACACTTTTGAAATACTTTAAAGGTTCCACCAACAAGGTCAGGGCAATAGGAATAGGAATATGAATGTAAAATAATGCACTTGGGGAAAAGGAATCCTCAATCTGAGTATTGTATTGGCAGTTCTGTGTTAGCAAAAACTGCAGAAGAGAAGGATTCAGGGGTAGTGATTTCTAACAGTCTCAAAATGGGTGAACAGTGCAGTCAGGCGGTAGGGAAAGCAAGTAGGATGCTTGGCTGCATAGCTAGAGGTATAACAAGCAGGAAGAGGGAGATTATGATCCCGCTACATAGAGTGCTGGTGAGACCACATTTGAAATACTGTGTTCAGTTCTGGAGACCTCACCTACAAAAAGATATTGACAAAATTGAACGGGTTCAAAGACGGGCTACAAGAATGGTGGAAGGTCTTCAGCATAAAACGTATCAGGAAAGACTTAATGAACTCAATCTGTATAGTCTGGAGGACAGAAGGAAAAGGGGGGACATGATCGAAACATTTAAATATGTCAAAGGGTTAAATAAGATCCAGGAGGGAAGTGTTTTTAATAGGAAAGTGAACACAAGAACAAGGGGACACAATCTGAAGTTAGTTGGGGGAAAGATCAAAAGCAACATGAGAAAATATTATTTTACTGAAAGAGTAGTAGATCCTTGGAACAAACTTCCAGCAGACATGGTTAGTAAATCCATAGTAACTGAATTTAAACATGCCTGGGATAAACATATATCCATCCTAAGATAAAATACAGGAAATAGTATAAGGGCAGACTAGATGGACCATGAGGTCTTTTTCTGCCATCAGTCTTCTATGTTTCTATGAATAGGAATAGGAATAGCAAAATAATAGCAAAAGTAATGTGCAAAGAATTCTGTGCATGTGCAGAGGATAAAAGAACTCAGATAGCAGCATCTGGGCAGGTGGGTGAAGCCTCATGCTCCCTTAGTGACCAGCTCTCCAGCGACCGATAGGCACGATCAAACCAGAAGCAGATCCCTGTTGCACTGGAGTTGTGTAACCACAAACAGAATTGCTTTTATAACCTTCGATAGATTTGATGAAGGATTCCTGTTTTGGGCGATAAGATTCCTGCCACCAGGAATTAGATTAAGACTGAAGACTGTGATTCCTTTGAATGAAATGTTATGGGTGGATTTGTCATAAAAAGTTAATTGGAATATCTCACAGGTGCAGCAGCAAAGATATTGATAGCGAGAAAATGGGAAGATAATGAGGTAGCTACATAAAACTATGAAAGCTGGCATAAAGATGGGGAGATTGGGCAGAATTGAACTATATAGAAGATATACATCCAAGAGAAATATAGGATTTATCTCAATGATATGGGAAACAGATGTACTTCTGGTATAAAATACCTTAAATTATCTGACAGTAGCCAAGAAATCACTATCTTTCCAAAGCAAGCATAGCTGTAAGTATTATGGGCATTTTAACTGCATTTATAGGATAATAAAGAAAGCCCTCACTTGTAATACTGTAATAAACCGAAAGATTTTGGATAGTAATTAATATGATGTTTGAATAGTTTTAACCGTGATGCATTGAATTTGCCACATTACGTGTTTCGATTACAGAGTGATTTTTTTTAAAAAAAAAAAGAGAGAGAAAAAAGAAACCACAGAGAAAATGAAGTGGTTTAACTGTTCCTTAAATATATTGCTTGAAAATGCTGCCTTCTCCAAGCCTCTGAACTGCTGCAAGCTGTAAATCACCTTGGAATCTGAAAACATAATCCTTCCCAGCAATCAATATTGGTTTTGTGTCTGGAGTGTAAAATATTCAAAGAAAACTAACAGGAGATCACAGGCAATTCCAGCATTCAGCCTGTGATCGTTTTGGCAACTCTTAAGATTTACAGCGCTATCAAGGTATCTGTGCCAGCAGAAACCAGCCATATACGTTCTCAGCAGTATTGCAATCATTTTACTCAGCATTTAAAAAAAAGAAAAGAAAATATGCAACAAAGACATGTTTGGGGACCTTTTTAAAAAAAATGGAAAATGGTACCTCTTTTAACAAAAATAAAAGTTTGCACACCAAAGATTACAGTCAATTTATAAGGTCCAAATGCTTGCTTGCTTGCTTGCTTGCTTGCTTGCTTGCTTGCTTGCTTGCTTGCTTGCTTGCTTGCTTGCTTGCTTGCTTTCTTTCTTCCTTCTTTCCTTCCTTTCTTTTTCTTCCTTCCTTCCTTCCTTCCTTCCTTCCTTCTTTCTTTCTCTTTCTTTCTTTCTTTCTCTTTCTTTCTTTCTCTTTCTTCCTTCCTTCCTTTCTTTCTTTCCTTCTTTTTTTCTCTTTCTTTCTTTCTTTTTTCTCTTTCTTTCTTTCTTTTTTTCTCTTTCTTTCTTTCTTTCTCTGTCTCTTTCTCTATTTTCTCTCTCTCTTTCTTTCTTTCTCTTTCTTTCTTTCTTTCTTTCTTTCTTCCTTTCTTTTTCTTCCTTCCTTCCTTCTTTCTTTCTTTCTCTTTCTTTCTTTCTTCCTTTCTTTCTTTTTCTTTCCTTCTTTTTTCTCTTTCTTTCTTTCTTTCTTTCTCTGTCTCTTTCTTTATTTTCTCTGTCTCTTTCTTTCTCTTTCTTTCTTTCTTTCTTCCCTCCTTCCTTCCTTCCCCTTTCTTTCTTACTTTCTTTCTCTGTCTCTTTCTCTCTTATTTCTCTCTCTCTCTTTCTTTCTCTTTCTCTTTCTCTCTTCACTCTCTCTCTCTCTTTCTTTCTTTCTCTTTCTCTTTCTTTCTTTCTGCATGGTAGTTGGCTGTCTGCTGGCATTTTTATTATTCCAAATAATCTCTCCAAATATCGATTGCTTTACAAACAAACACACACACGCACACAAACTCAGACACAATCATTGTTTGTAATATCTGCAGCACTTCTTTTGCAGCCTAGAGATGCTGGTGCATTTCTTCATGCACAAAATGTCGTGAAGAATTGAAAGGTGAAGAGACACTCCGTCTAGGGATAAATACAAAATCTACAGGGAGAAGGGGCAATAGAGAAATTTTAATCAGCAAAAGAGAAAAATGTTGTTGCAACTGCTATCTTTTCTCCAAGCCTTAGATGAAGGGCAAGGCTGCAGTATACTGAATAAGGAAGATAAACGTGCTTGAAATGGGCAAGAACCATTCCCTAGGCAAAAAAAGGAGGCTTGGACGAACAGATAAGCTTTGTAAATAGTTTGGCAGATGCCTTCCTAATACACTAGAGCATGTGCAGGAGGAGAAGATCCAGGACAGATTATCTCAGGGACCGCCTTCTGCTGCACGAATCCCAGTGACCAATTAGGTCCCACAGAGTGGGTCTTCTCCGGGTCTCGTCAACTAAACAATGTCACTTGGCGGGACCCAGGGGAAGAGCCTTCTCTGTGGTGGCCCCAGCCCTCTGGAACCAGCTCCCCCCAGAGATCAGAATTGCCCCCACCCTCCTTGCCTTTTGTAAGCTTCTTAAAACCCACCTCTGCCGCCAGGCATGGGGGAACTGAGATACTCTTTCCCCCTAGGCCTTTACAATTTTATGCATGCTTTGTCTGTATGTATGTTTGGTTTTACAATAAGGGTTTTTAACTGTTTTAATATTGGATTGTTATATGCTGTTTTTATTACTGTTGTTAGCCGCCCCGAGTCTACAGAGAGGGGCGGCATACAAATCCAATAAATAGATAGATAGATAGATAGATAGATAGATAGATAGATAGATAGATAGATAGATAGAAGATAGACAGACAGACAGACAGACAGACAGACAGACAGACAGACAGACAGACCAAGATTACAGCCAATTTCAATATAACATTATTTCAGTCTTTGACTTAAGTTGTTATCCTGGTCTGGTCTTACCTGGTGAGGCTGGCCATTGCCTTGCAATTCTTCTCCATGGTTTAAATATGAGCCAACCATGTGTGGCAACAGCCAAAGAAGCCAACACAATCAGTGGTGGTATTTCAAATACACTGCTCAAAAAAATAAAAAATAAATAAAGGGAACACTCAAATAACACATCCCAGAACTGAATGAATGAAATATTCTCATTGAATACTTTGTTCTGCACAGCATTGAATGTTCTGACAACATGTGAAATTGATCGTCAATCAGTGTTGCTTCCTAAGTGGACAGTTTGATTTCACAGAGGTTTGATTTACTTGAAGTTATATTGTGTTATTTGAGTGGTCCCTTTATTTTTTTAAGCTACAAAAATGGTCTTAAGCATAAAACGTATCAGGAAAGAATTAATGAATTCAATCTGTATAGTCTGGAGGACAGAAGGGAAAGGGGGGACATGATTGAAACATTTAAATATGTTAAAGGGTTAAATAAGGTTCAGGAGGGAAGTGTTTTTAATAGGAACCCAAGAACAAGGAGGCACAATCTGAGGTTACTTGGGAGAAAGATCAGAAGCAACATGAGAAAATATTATTTTACTGAAAGAGTAGTAGATGCTTGGAACAAACTTCCAGCAGACGTGGTTGGTCAATCCACAGGAACTGAATTTAAACATGCCTGGGATAAACATATATCCATCCTAAGATAAAATACAGGAAATAGTATAATGACAGACTAGATGGACCATGAGGTCTTTTTCTGCCACCAATCTTCTATGTTTCTGTTATCCAAAGCACCAGAAATTATGGATGGAAAATAATCAAGGAGAGAAACAAACGAAGGAGAAATTTCATAGCAGTGGGAACAATTAGTAATTAGTCAGTGGAACAGCTTGCATTCAGAAGTTATAGGTACTCCATCAGTGCAGGCTTTTAAGGAAAGACCAGAACTTGTTTGGAATAGTATAAGGCCTTCTTCTTGTGAAGGGGGGATCAGACTAGAAGACCTCCATTATTGGACGGTGGGTGGGTGGGTGGGTGGGTGGGTGGATAGGTAGGTAGGTAGGTAGGTAGGTAGGTAGGTAGGTAGGTAGATAGATAGATAGATAGATAGATAGATAGATAGATAGATAGATGGAGAGAGATGATGGATAGTTGATAGATAAAGAAAGATAGGAAGAGAGAGAAATATGAGAGAGAGATGATAGATATATGATAGATGATCAATAATCGAAGACAGACAGACAGGTAGATAGAAAGACAGATAGATTGAGTGATAGGTTGGCAAAGATGGGAGGAGTGAGATAATAGAGGGACAGACAGACAGACAGACAAAGATGATAAATATTGAACATAAGCAGACATAATTATTTTAGTTAATTATCATCGTTAAACAAAATAAAAATGGCTTTACATTGACTAATGTAAACAGAGGGAAAGCGGCTGAGAATAATCACTACCTCAAGATTGAAAAAAGGCAGCTGCAATATTTATAGCAAACAAAACAAAGCAACCAACATAATGTTACCTTGAGTCTGAATGTAATCTCAGCCATCTGCTTAAAATGGCTTCCAGTTGGTAGAGCTGTAAATTAATGTTCATTTGGGATCCTCTTTCTTACCATTACACTATTTCCACAGTGGTTTATGTCCGGAATGACAAAGTATCGGCCAGTGTTATGGGATAAAACCCACATGAGATACCTGCCTTTTTTTCCTGTTCAGTTGATTGATAGGAAACCTAACAGCTGGCCATAATGATACAAGAACATCTGTATTTGCCGAAACTACTTTGGTGGAACAACTTCTGCTGGCAATAGTGCCCAGTGTAATCATATGTTGATAATGTGAAGGATGTGTCATTCTATTCTGACTTCCTGTTGGGTAAATCAGGGCCCAGAGGATTGAGGCTGTGCATTTATTAGGAAAAGTTATTTCCGAGGAAATTAAAGTCAACTCAATTCAAACAATAATTATGACAACTAGCATATGTCCTGACTGCTATTCCTTTCCCTTGCTTTCACCCACCAATTTCTTTCCTCCCTGGGGCACATATAGTTATATTCGCTATAACCCCATTAAGAAAAATAAATAAATTATTGTTAGAACACTCCAGCTATTAATTACATTAAATAAATAAAGCAAGAAAGGAAAAGAAAAGGAAGACAGAAGAATAACTGGTGAAATAGTGATGATCCAAAGAACATAGCAAATATAAATTTCTTGAGGGTCCTGGGCTTTGATTCTCCGCAATTCATCCCTAGAAAGATGCAGGCAGTGGAGGAAACTTCAGGATTTGTCCTTTTTACAGGTAATCTTCAACTTTCAGCAACAATTGAACTTCGAATTACTGTATGGTTGGTTTGGTTCTATCTGAAGTAGTGTACGGATTCCTGCCTAATTAGGAAGTTGGAGTAGAAGACCTCCAAAGTCCCTTCCAACTCTGTTGTTGTTGTTGTTGTTGTTGTTGTTGTTGTTGTTGTTGTTGTTGTTTTAATATATTTTTATTGGTTTTCCACATTTGTATATAACATAAAACAAACATAAAACAGTGCACAGTGCATGTGCCCACCACCCGACTGACAATACCCACCATCACAACCACCAATTAGGGGGGTTCAAATATTTACTAATTTATGCTCTTTTATTTCCTTAGCTCTAGTTTGCATTTATTTACTATTCAAAGAGTGATTGGAGTTTATTTTTCGCATTTTCGTCACAAATTCTACTCAACATATAATCTTTCACCTTATTCCATCGTACCATCAGCTTCTCCAATTTGTTTTCATCAAAATTGTTTAATTTTATTTCCATGATTTCAAAATGAATGTGATCCACCACGTACCGGTACCAATTCTGTAATGTCCATTTTTTAGACTCTTTCCAACCCAATACCACTACCGCTTGAGCGCTTTCCAATGCTGCAGTTTTCATTTCTTTGAAGTTTCTTAATTCTCTTTGTTTAACTAATATCGCCATTTCTTTTGTAATTATCCACTTAATATTTAACATTTTATTTAGTTGTTGTTGTTGTTGTTGTTGTTATTCTTCTTCTTCTTCTTCTTCTTATTATTATTATTATTATTATTATTATTATTATTATTATTATTGGTCATTCTAGTCATTAAGTAGGTCACCATATGACCAGACCAAATTTTACAATTATTTTTTTACAACAGTACTTATATCCATCTTATCCAATGGGTGGTGAGCGTGAAATTTCGAAAAAGTTGCCCTAATTATTTCATGAGCCACGAGCCAAACTTCAGGGGGAAAAAGCCATTTATTAGGAGCGATATTTTAGCAATACTCCAATGCAGTCAGAACTGAGCTTAAATAGGTTATGTGCCCTGATGTCCCTGTTTCCCTCTCTCCTCACTGAACATGTCATAAATCATATTCTCCAATGAATCCCGTTGTGGGCTGTGAAACCCACACACCCTCCTGCTGACTCTGGTATTATTATTATTATTATTATTATTATTATTATTATTATTATTATTATTATTTATTGGATTTGTATGCCGCCCCTCTCTGTAGGGGTAACCCAGGACACAATCAGGAAAAGAAACATTTGTGGAATGCAGTTTCAGTTAGTACAATCAGCCACTCCGTCAGCTTTCCCCCCGCCTGCAAATGGCAACTTGAAGGCTTTGCAAGTTGACGGTGGGTTTTTGTTTTGCTGGAAAATAAAACAAAATCCAAAAACAGGCTAGAAAAGTTTGAAAATTGGGATCACACGATGGGTAGATGCTGCAAATGGCTACAAGAATGAGCTGGTTGGCCAGAACCCAAAATGCAGTTATGTGACCATGGTGTATTATGTGACCATGATGTAACAGTGGCCATTGTAACTTTGAAATTGGATCTTAGTCTATATTTTGGAAGACGGAATCTTCTGTAACTTTTGGAAGCAATAGATCCAGAACCACTAGTCACAATATCGTAGTGCAATTACCTGGACTATGGCTAGCAGCCATAGTGGTCATTATGACCTCATGTCGCTAATAGTGTAGCCGAAATAGTATATCTGTGGTTAAGAGTTAACCACAGTTCACATATTCTTGAAAAGAATGCTACATGTCTGTCCAGCACTAGACAACTAAGTAGAGTGGTACCTCTACCTAAAAATGCCTCTATTACGAACTTTTCTAGATAAGAACCAGGTGTTCAAGATTTTTTTGCCTCTTACAAACCTGAGCCTCTGAAACTATAACCGGAAAAGGTGGGGAGAAGCCTCTGTGGGGCCTCTCTAGGAATCTTCTGGGAGGAAACAGGGCTGGAAAAGGCAGGGAGAAGCCTCCATGGGGCCTCTCTAGGAATCTCCTGGGAAGAAACAGGGCCTCTACCCTCCCTGTGGTTTCCCCAATTGCACAATTCAATTACTTTTACATTGATTCCTACGGGAAAAATTGCTTCTTCTTACAAACTTTTCTACTTAAGAACCTGGTCACGGGACAAATTAAGTTCATAGGTAGAGGTACCACCGTATGTCTCTTACACAAGTATTCACAAGTCAATAAACTGTGATGTAACTGCTAAATTCACAAAGACAATTTACATTATTAGCTTGGATGTAGCTTGGTTGCCAGACTTCAGGGATGTAAAAACATCATCAAATAATCAACACATAATTTAAGTTTACAGACTCCAAAATGCATGTTCTTTATATTATTTAATCCAAGATAAAATCAGTCGAAAGATAAAATTGCACCTGGAAATGAAATGCCTATTGATTCCACATTGTGTGCGTTGTTCTTAAGGTATTTTCTATTTATTTCTTTGAAAATGATGATGGGAGCAATCTCTAAATTTTTTAAAGAAGCTTTCCCTAAGAAACTGGCAAAATAATTTGGTACTGAATCAATGTCCCATTCTGGGGGAATGGATCCAGTTAGAGATGAAGAAGCTTCTTAGATGAGAAGCAAAATGTCTTTAAATAAAAAAAAACCCCAGAAAGTCCAGTTGCCTCTTGAAAAAAGCACTTTTGGGACAACCATGACTTGGATGATTGAGAATTCTAATAGACATTTTTTGAATCAGTGGCTTAGAATAAAATCCTAGCAAAAGAGAAAGTGGCATGAAATAGGAATAACATTAGCACATAGACTTATATACCACTTCAGTGCTTTACAGCCCTCTCTAAGCAGTTTATAGAGTCAGCATATTGCCTCCAAGGGCTGCTTTATGAAAGCCTAGTAAGACCACACCAGGAATACTGCAACTATGTTTTTCCTATTGCAGAAAATGAGGTTGATTGTGTATAATTTTAGAAGAGTTGTGCATGTGTGTCTCTACTTTATATAGTAGACAATGTATATTTTTGTGTGCCTGTGGGTAATATGTATGTACACATATGGCATAGAATTAAATAGCATATTTTGGATGTTCAGTAATAGTAAATAGATAGGGAAATTGTATCTCTTTTAGACGTGGAGAGGCCAGGCCTTTTACCTTAACCCAAACCCTTGACGTGAGTGACATCAAGTTGGCCACCTTTAAACCAGTCACGTGATCTTTAAGCCACTCCCAGTCACAGGATCGTCAAGCCACTCCCACCTGGTTATATGGCTGGCAAGCCATACCCACAAAATAAGCCATGCCCATAGTGTGGTAGTAAAATTTCTGCAACCCTTCACTGGACCTAGCCCATAGAATTGACAAGAATCAGAGAGGATAACATCACCATCCCATTAAGCTTAGAGATAGGAACATCTAACCAGAGATTTAGAACAGCTAGACGTCCATAGGATCAGAAGCTGGGCTCAGCTAATTTTTTTATTTTATTTTATTTTATTTTATTTTATTTTATTTTATTTTATTTTATTTTATTTTATTTTATTTTATTTTATTTTATTTTATTTTATTTTATTTTATTTTATTTTATTTTATTTTATTTTATTTTATTTTATTTTATTTTATTTTATTTTATTTTATTTTATTTTATTTTATTTTATTTTATTTTATTTTATTTTATTTTATTTTATTTTATTTTATTTTATTTTATTTTATTTTATTTTATTTTATTTTATTTTATTTTATTTTATTTTATTTTATTTTATTTTATTTTATTTTATTTTATTTTATTTTATTTTATTTTATTTTATTTTATTTTATTTTATTTTATTTTATTTTATTTTATTTTTATTTTTTTTATTTATTTATCTATCTATCTATCTATCTATCTATCTATCTATCTATCTATCTATTTATTTATTTATTCCAATACACAATGAGGGATTTAGTGGGTATATATCAATACACACATAGTAAAATACATGATGAAGGTTATAGAGGAGATACTCATAGTAAAATATATCTAAGAAATAATAGAAAAGAAGATATAATGAAAGAATGAATGAAAGAATAGAAGAAGAGATATAGGAATAGAAGAAAGGTATAGGAGATATAGGAAAGCAATAGGACAGGGGACGGAAGGCACTCTAGTGCACTTGTACTCGCCCCTTACTGACCTCTTAGATTAAATTAGATTAGATTTATTGGATTTATATGCCGCCCCTCTCCGCAAACTCGGGGCGGCTCACAACAATAATAAAAACAGTACATAGTAACAAATCCAATTCCCACCAATCTAATTACAATTTTAAATTAAAAAATTCATAAAACAATCCCAATATATATATAAAAAACAGGCACAGTCAATCAATCAAACGGCAAAACAACATGGGCAAGGGGGAGATGTTTTAGTTCCCCCATGCTTGATGACGGAGGTGGGTTTTAAGGAGTTTACGAAAGGCAGGGAGGGTGGGGGCAATCCTAATCTCAGGGGGGAGCTGGTTCCAGAGGGTCGGAGCCCCCACAGAGAAGGCTCTTCCCCTGGGTCCCGGTCTCTTAGGAATCTGGATAGGTCAACCGTAAATAATCTAAGGGTAAAGTGTTGGGGGTTTGGGGATGACACTAATTGTTTTATTTTAATGGGATACCCCCCCTGTCCAAAAGAAATCATATTTAAGCTTAATGCAAAATTGGACCACCTGGGTGAAGCCCCCAAATTTCTTTTCTGTGGCTTTCAAACCAGATGCACCTGAAAGAAAAATTAAACAACGTAATTATATCACCAGAATTCCAACTAGAGCAATTGCTGCTTTCACATACACCCTCCCTTCCTCCACCTTTCATAGTGCAAGAGATTGGACAGAAACCAATTTTGAAGTGTGAAGAAGAGGCAGAGTTCGTTCCCCGCCTTTGCGCTGATTAAAAGGGGTCTCAGCAACAAACAATTCTTTATTGTTTAGATCTTATGGTTCCCGGGATTCTTCCCCCCTCCCCTCCCCGCCTTCAGTTCCTCACCGGCTGCCTTAACAAATTGTTCTTTGACTTTTTGTAAATTAGAGCATCAACACACAAAGAGACTGCTCAGAGAGAAATAAACGACATGCTGGGGAAAAAAAAGAAGTCAACTTTCACATCCGGAAACTTAATGAGCCCAGAATTTCATATGCCTCTGTCTCCTAGTGAAACAAATGGTCCAAATAAATCCAAAGCAGACAGGAGGAGAAGAGAGAAACCCAGCGGAATTCATCCCAACATATTATAGGTAACACCTTCCTCCTTCGCTATTATTAACATTTCATAAAAATATATGAAGGTGCCATGTCCTTTTAATGCAAACAATAATGGTGGGGGAATGCAATAATGTATCAGGTGCCACGTTGTTTCATTAGTCCTTTTGTTGCTGTTGTTGTTGGCTATCCAATGGATCCTCCAAAGTAATTAATATCACCCAAATATGCCCATTAAGAAAAACAACTTCATTAATTAAGCACCCTGCAGGCTGCTTCTCCTGAAAGACAATCTTGTGGAATGCAGATTTTAATAAAGGGGTGTTTGAATTACAGGCTGACTGTTGAATGGCTCAACTGATCCATTATGGCAGAAGTCTCCCAAGACATCATTCTTGGTGAAATATGCCCTCACGATCTGCATACACACTGTCATTTATTTATTTATTTTGCCATTTATATTTTTATTTAGCTTGCCTCCAGAAGTTGTGAACTTCAGCAACCGAGTTGTCGAAGCGTGGAACTCATTACCTGACTCAGTAGTGTCAACCCCTAACCCCAAACATTTTTCCCTTAGACTATCCACGATTGACCTCTCCAGGTTCCTTAGAGGTCAGTAAGGGGCGTGCATAAGTGCACCAGTGTGCCTTCCGTCCCCTGTCCAATTGTCTCTCCTTATCTCATTTCTCTTTTCTTCCTTTAAAATATGTTCACCTATACTTTTATATCTTTTCTTCTATTCTTTTCTTTACTTATATTATTACATATCTTTCTCTTCAATGTATATTATGTATTGGACAAAATAAATAAATAAAATAAAATAAAATAAAATAAACTTCCAACACTGGAAGCTTTTAAGCAGATGTTGGATAACCATCTGTCTGAAGTAGTGTAGGGTTTCCTGCCTAAGCAGGGGGTTGGACTAGAAGACCTCCAATATCCCTTCCAACTCTGTTGCTGTTGTTGTTATATTAATTAATTAATAGAGTTAGAAGGGACCTTGCAGTCATCTAGTCCAACCCTCTGCTCGAGCAGGAGGCCCTACACCACCCCAGACAGATGGCAGTCCAATCTCTTTTTGAAAGTGTTGAGTGTTGGGGCATTCACAATGTCCACTGGAAAGCCATTCCATTGGTTGATCGCTCTCACCTCCAGAAAGTTCTTCCGCATTTCCAGATTGAATCTCTCCTTGGTTAGTTTCCATTCATTGCTCCCAGTCTGGCCCTCTGGTTCCCTGGAAAATAGTGTGACCCCTTCCTCTCTGTGACAGCCCCTCAAGTATATGAAGACTGCTATCATTTCCCCAATGGACCTCCTCTTTGCTAGACTATCCATGCCTAGTTCCTGCAACATTTCCTCATATGTATGTCTTGGTTTCCAGTCCCTTTATCATTCTGGTTGCTCAATTCTGTACTTTCTCTAGAGTTTCAATGTCTTCTTTTATAGTGTGGTGACCAAAATGACAAGCATTACTCCAAATGATTATTTGAGCAAAAGATGGGGAAATTGGGAGCTACAATGAGCCATGGTGGTTAGAATGCTGTACTGCAGGCTACCTCTGCTGACTGCCAACTAACTGAAGTTCAACAGTTTAGTTCTCACCAGATAAAGGTTGATTCAATGACCATCCTTTCAAAGTCAATAAAATAATCTATCCCATGCATGGTTTTATAGACTTCAAGCAAGTCACCCCTTAAATGCCGTCTTTCAAGGCTGAAGAGACCAAGGCGTTGCAACCTGGTTTCATAAGCGAGGTGCTCCATTTCCTTGATCATACTTGTTGCCCTTTTTTGCACCTTGTCTAACTTATCTTGATTTTCTCCATACATAATTAATTAAAACAAATTTCCATGAACTGAAACGAGAGAGAGAGAGAGAGAGAGAGAGAGAGAGAGAGAGAGAGAGAAGCACCACCTTGTTTCTTGATGTTGAAAAACAATGCTGCTCCATTTTGATCACAATGAGAAAATGTCTTTGATACTTTTTAACTTAGCGTAACTTTATTTGGCATAAGGTATTCTGTTGAGAGCAGAGAAGAGGAAGTCTCTTCTCATGAAATGTCTCTGGACATTCTCAATTGGACATTCTCAATTGTATTAATGTCCAATATGTAGTGCATGTTCCAGACAGATGAGCTGTATTCAAGTATTGGTCTATCAAATATTTTGTATGCTCTAGTTAAAAGTACAATATTACCAGAGAAGAAGCTACGCAAGATTTGATTAACAACTCTTAATGCTTTTTTGGCAATTTTGTTACAGTAGGCTTTGACACTTAGATCATTAGAAATGAGTACTCCAAGGTCCTTAACAGACTGAAGGTTGTCTACAAGGTCCTGTCCATCCAGCCTGTATTTTGTATTCTGATTTTTTTTGTCAATGTGTAAGACAGAGCATTTGTTGGTTGAGATTTGAAGTTGCCACTTGTTTGACCAAATTGACACCTAGTCAAGGTCTTTTTGAAGGGTAGCAACATTGTTGGTAGTGTTGAATAGTTTTACATCATCAATAAAGATAATATAGTTGCTTTTAATATGATCGCGAAGGTCATTTATCTAAAGTATAAAAAGTATTGGCCCTAAAACACTACCTTGGGGGACACCGCTGTTAACAGGTACAGGATTTTATATTTTGACCACTTGTTGCCTGTTTGATAGGAACAAAGATATTCATCTATGCATGGGGGCATAAATGCCATTAGACTGCAGTTTGAGAAGTAGTTTAATTAACACGCACCACTGAATCAAAGGCTTTACAGCCTTGTTTTTTTGTTGATTGGGATGTTGATAGACAGCTATTAAGCTGTTGTTTCCTTGTGCTGCCATTTCTCCTAAGTACCTGATAAACTGGTGAAAAATAAGTATTCCTGTTGACTGACAAAGGGCCTGTTTACCTGGCTATCTTTGTATCTGCTTGACCACCAATCTAGATAATAATCAAATATTTTAAAACCTAGTCCGATATTCTATGGGAAGATTATTTTGATTGGGGGGTTTTAACTTGAACCTCACACCACAGATGAGAATATAAATGTACAGTATACTACGCTGTATACCTGTGCAATGAAATGATTTATCAGTTTATCAATTCATTTATCAATGGAATGAAATATCATTCCTGAGTTCTTTTGCAACTTTAGTGGAAACTGATCAATCATCAGAACATTACCTCCAAATGACTTATCTATTGGCAAATTGTATCAATTACATTCCAGCATAATGATTTTGGTTAGACAACTTAATTTATTTGGAGCTTGCTTAATATCAAAGTAAGGGAAATACTTTTGGCTGTAAAGTACTGAATAAAATTATGGTAATATGTTTAATAGCATTAAATCAAGCATTAACAATCAATATCTCCAAATTATGGGTACATTTTTTTTCTGAGACAAGCTTGATACTTAAAGGTAAAGAAAAATGACTTGACATTTCCATATTTTGACATTTTACATTGCTATTAATAGGCCCGTAAAAATTCCATTTGAGTGTTATTTACAAATGAATGAATGCTTATTAATTAGAGATTGTATTTAATCTATTTTAGATATAAAAGGTTAGGTGTCATATTTGCTGCTCTTTTTGGGAAAACCTAAACCTACATACAACACCTCTTTTGAAAATTAAATAATGAATTTAATAAAAACAGGATTTTAAATCACCAAGAGACTTTTAGATATCACAAAATCCAGTTGCCTTCAAAATATTTTAAAATATTATGGATTTCTTTGTTAAAAAATTAATGTTAAAGTTTATATATGTGTTTCTAGTGCATAACAAATGTTCAGTTCTAGGCGATGCAAAGTTTCTAATTCATGTTTATAAACTGCTTGCAAATGTAAAGAATTTTCTACAGGTCAAATTTATAAATTTAAATGGGCTCTTTTTCAACATGATCTGTTGGAAACAGCCAGGAAAACAATTTCCTAATTTTCCCAAATAATATAGTTTAACCCCACTCCCTTTTAGAACTGATGATGTTACCTGGTTTGGTAATGAAACATTTATTTATTTATTTATTCATTCATTCATTCATTCATTCATTCATTCATTCATTTATTTATTTATTTATTTATTTATTTATTCGTTTTATTCGAGTCTCACCAGGCTCAAATTGCAGGAAGTCATCAGTCATCAGGAATAGCCTGAAGTATGGTACTCTAACCACTGTGCCACCATAACTCATGGTTTCTGTAGTACTCCAATTTTTGTAGAGAAAAAAAAAATCCTGGAAATAAACACCACCTTGTTATTCCAAAGAAATTCTGATTGTAGCTTCATTTCAAATCTAAGATGGTAATGTCAGGACGTCTTCTGGATAGTTTTGCTTAGAACGATAGGTCTCTCTGGACAGGCCAGTAGATAAATGACCTCACAAATGGCTTCATTGTGCTTTGGGGTGGACCCTCCAGTTATTTTCTATTTCACAGCACAGAGGTGAGTAGAATGAAGGCCTAAATATGTCTGAAAAGCAAAGCAACCTGTGAATTATGTCCTCTATTAGATAGCTTGAACTCATGAGTTTTCCGTCCTTGAGGGTAAAAGAGAAGGAGGAAGCCGAGGGGACCCTGAGAATATTCACCTTCGAACTGCATAAAGGAGACCAGAGAAAAGTGAACAATCACAAAAAGGAGCCCAACTTACTACCCTTTGTGGTGAAGAGAATACAAGTACAAAACCAAATGAGCCTCTAGAATGGCACTCTTGAAAGCAGATATTTCTGGGACTGTGTAACCAGAAACCATATACAGTGGTACCTCTACTTATGAACTAAATTTGTTCCGTGACCAGGTTCTTAGGTAGAAAAGTTTGTAAGAAGAAGCAATTTTTCCCATAGGAATCAATGTAAAAGCAATTAAAGTGTGCGATTGGGGAAACCACAGGGAGGGTGGAGGCCCTGTTTCCTCCCAGGAGATTCTCAGAGAGGCCCCATGGAGGCTTCTCCCCGCCTTTTCCGGCCCCGTTTCCTCCCAGGAGATTCCTAGAGAGGCCCCATGGAGGCTTGTCCCCGCCTTTTCCAGCCCTGTTTCCTCCCAGGAAATTCCTAGAGAGGCCACACAGAGGCTTCTCCACACTTTTTCCAGTCCTGTTTCCTCCCAGGAGTTTCCTAGAGAGGCCCCACGGAGGCTTCTCCCTGCCTTTTCTGGTTACAGTTTCGGAGGCTCGGGTTTGTAAGTGGAAAATGGTTCTTGAGAAGAGGCAATAAAATCTTGAACACCCGGTTCTTATCTAGAAAAGTAGAGGCATTTGTAGGTAGAAGTACCAACTGTACCATATTTTTCAGAGTATAAGACACACTGGAGTATAAGGTGCACCTTAGTTTTGGGGGAGGAAAATAAGAGGAAAAATATACCTACCAGGTATTCATGTGGCTAGCAGCTTTAGTCTGTTCAACTTCAGCACATTATTTTATCCCCTGGTTAAGGTTGAAAAAAAACCTTTTTCAGAGGGAGTAGGAATGAAAATAAGCCTGCATAGACTTAAAAAAACTTCTTCAGAGTGATTAAGAAGCCGGGAAATCATTAGCACCTTATTAGGGCTGGGGAAAAAGAACTTCGAAAAGTTACATTCGGCATTTAAGACACACCCAAATTTTCACCCTCTTTTAGGGAGGAAAACGGTGTGTCTTATACTCTAAAAAAATGCAGTACCTCTATAGGCTAAACACCATCCATATTTTTGCCTTGCTTGGATTGTGCTCCTGTGTTCACACCCAACTTTTAAAAACAGGCATTTCAGGCCGATGTGCTTTGCTGTGCTTCCCAGAAATTCATAGCGTTGATTATAGTTTACTGGTGACTTGTTCAATGGAGTTTATTTGCGTGAATGAAAATTCATAAAGGCTTTATACCCACAATATACCATCCAGAATTGTTCAGAGCAGCTTTATAAATCAATGGTGTTGGGATCGATAGGTTAGCTTTTTCCTCCAAGCTAATTTTTTATTTCAGTCTCACTATTGAATACTCCAGTTTTATCGAGAAAGATTTAGAATCGGCTTTGAATTATCCAGCTTTAAATTATGTTAATCGGAGCTGAAAACAAACAGACAATTTTTCTTGTGAAAAAAAAAGTCGCTGCTGAAACTGATAACTTGACGTACAAAATTGCTTACTGTGATAACTTCTCACGCAATGCTCCCATTGCAGATGAAAAGGAATAAATCTGTCATGTAACTAATGTTATCACTTTCTTCCCCAAAAGTTCTTAACACACTAATGGATTGAGGTCACTGATTTTCATTTACCCTTCAACTGACTCCATATTACATGGGATTAATCTTCACAGTAGAATTATGCCTTCACTGAAAGCGAGTTCAGGGATGAGGAAGCCTTAGAAGGAGTCAAAGCTGTACAGTAACTTGTCCATTTAACAGATCTAACAGTGGGTTTTTCGATTCTTTAATTTCAAAACTAACCAAATCAACTTGTCATCTTTTGGACGTTGATATATACTTATGTCCAGCTGTGATTCAGTTGCAAGTCGGACTTTCCCAAACATTTAATGTGAGATAGAGGCTGGTGGAGGGAGGGGGAAATTTAAAGAATATTTGAAAAGGCAGTAGTGATGACATTACTGTAATATATATAATTTGTCTTCATAAATTCTACATTCTTCTTCATTTCTTTCTCTGTGAACCCTTTTCTCTGTCTTCCTAACTCTTTATTTCTCAATATTTCTCTCTCTCTCTTTCTCTTGTTTCTCATCTGTCCGTCCGTCCGTCCGTCCGTCCGTCCGTCCGTCCGTCCCTCCCTCCATCCACCCACCCACCCACCCACCCACCCACCCACCCACCCACCCACTGGGATGAGTGCACACAGCTCCATTTTTACTACTGGTGTGGCATCCTCATCTGTACCGGTAGGAATCCGATACTGGTATGTGTGCGTGTGTGTGTGTGTCTGAGTGTATATATGTGTGTGTAACATATTTTTGCTGATAATGAAAAGGAAGGGAGACTAGTATAGGTCTATTTCAAGCTATTTTGCTCTCATCAGCTAGCCATACCCTTACCACGATTTTAATCTGGGGAGTCTGCCTGTAAGGCAGTAGCTTTAACCTCTATACCACCGGCTCACCTCCTCTCAGCTTTGTACCAGGGAAGAGTTGTATGGGTTTTTTTCTGTCGAATCACCATGGTATACCTAAATATGGGAAGGAGCATACTGCTTCCTTTTTGCCTCTCAGCCCCTCCAGGGGCCATATGCAAGGCAGTTAAATTTTTATAGCCAACAAACTATATTCTATGTATGTATGTATGTATATTCAACACAAAAATCATGTAACCCTTCCCTGGTACAGAGCTGAAGGGATTGGATACTGTAGCTAGAGGTTAATTCTCTGCCTTACAAGGCAAAGGCTGCAAGTTCAAGTCCCAGTGAGGGTATGGCTAACTGATGAGGCCAGAACAAGGCCGAAATAGATCTATCCTAGTCTCCCTCAATTTTCAAATTCAGCAAAAACATGTCACATATATGTGTGTGTATATGTATACATATACATATGCTTATACATATAGATGTAGATATAGATAGATAGATAGATAGATAGATAGATAGATAGATAGATAGATAGATAGAGATAGAGATAGAGATAGAGATAGAGATAGAGATAGAGATAGAGATAGAGATAGAGATAGAGATAGAGATAGATAGAGATAGAGATAGAGATAGAGATAGAGATAGAGATAGATAGAGAGATAGAGATAGAGATAGATAGAGAGATAGAGATAGATAGAGATAGATAGAGGTAGAGATAGATAGAGATAGATAGAGATAGAGATAGATAGAGATAGATAGATAGATAGATAGATAGATAGATAGATAGATAGATAGATAGATAGATAGATAGATAGATATACATATACATATACATTGGAATCATCATTTTAAATACCCTTTGTTTTTTGTTTGTCACCTACCAACAGAGATGTTTCTGCTTAAATTTGCTAGTGAATTTTTAAAATTATTCCAAGAACACCAGGGAAGAACTGTTATTAATATTGCCTTTGAAGTTGAAAATGAGTTTGAATTCCCACTGAACACAAACTACGGTTAAATTACATAGTTTAAAGAGCAGCAGTGAAGAGCTCTTGACAGACCATTTTAAATTTACAAAGAACAATTTGGTGTATCATCCACAAAAGTGCTGTTTGCATTAAAGTAAACGTACAATTTAAGAAGTATATAGGAAAGAATTCAGGTGGGAAGAGATAGCCCATCTTATCACTTAATATAGTAATGTTGATCATTCAATAATCTCCAGGTCTCATCAGCCAAGCGATGTCGGCTGTCAGGGCCAGGGGGAAGGGCCTTCTCTGTGGCAGCTCCGCTCCTCTGGAATCAACTCCCACCAGAGATTCACACTGTACCTACCCTCCTGGCCTTTCAAAAGGTTTTAAAATCACACCTTTGCCAGCAGGCCTGGGGCCGTTGAGAATTGACACTCTGCTCCCTGCTGATAGTAAGTCTGTGATATTGGAGGAATTTGGATGAATGGTGTTTAATGTCTGGGTTTTAGATTTTGTATCTTGTATCTGTTTTATTTTGTATGCTGGAGAAGGGTGGCTTAGAAATATAAACAAACAAACAAAACAAAACATTTTTTAATGTAACTACAGTGGTACCTCTACCTAAGAACGCCTCTACATATGAACTTTTCTAGATAAGAACCGGGTGTTCAAGATTTTTTTCCACTCTTCTCAAGAACCATTTTCCACTTACAAACCCGAGCTTCCGAAACTGTAGCCAGAAAAGGTAGGGAGAAGCTTCCGTGGGGCCTCTCTAGGAATCTCCTGGGAGGAAACAGGGCCAGAAAAGGCAGGAAGAAGCCTCCATGGGGTCTCTCTAGGAATCTCCTGAGAGGAAACAAGGCCAGAAAAGGCAGGGAGAAGCTTCCATGGGGCCTCTCTAGGAATCTCCTGGGAGGAAACAAGGCCAGAAAAGGCAGGAAGAAGCCTCCATGGGGTCTCTCTAGGAATCTCCTGAGAGGAAACAAGGCCAGAAAAGGCAGGAAGAAGCCTCCATGGGGTCTCTCTAGGAATCTCCTGGGAAGAAACAAGGCCAGAAAAGGCAGGCCCTCCACCCTCCCTGTGGTTTCCCCAATCACAAACATTATTTGCTTTTACATTGATTCCCATGGGAAAAATTGCTTCTTCTTACAAACTTTTCTACTTAAGAACCTGGTCACGGAACGAATTAAGTTCGTAAGTAGAGTTACCACTGCACCTAGAAATAATTTCAAATGGCTACCACAAAGAAGAGAGGATTAATTCATTTTCCAAAGCATCCCAAAGTAAGACAAGAAACAATGAATGGAAACTAATCAAAGAGCGCTCTAACCTAGAACTAAGAAGTTGTGTCCAAAGTCTTCACTCTAGTCTGCATTCCTAGAGAGCACTGTATGCATATTCTGATTGGCCACTTGTCTGACAGCTGAGTAAGATGTTAAGATGTTGGATATTTTCTGATTAGTAACAAATGATGTTTTGATGTCACTAATCAGAAAATATACAACATCTTAAGAAACCCAAAAGACAAAATCCAACTTGAAAATCAAGGAATCTATGAAATACCATGCAAAACATGTGCAGCCACATACATTGGACAAACTAACCGAAGAATAAATGCACGCATTGCAGAACATAAAAATGCAGTTAAAAAAAAACCAAAAAAAACCACCTTCCTCCCTTTTCCAGCACATTAAAAAAAACAGGACATGAAATTGACTTCGAAATAACTAAATTACTCTCCAAAACAGAACACCTATATAAAAGAATAATCATGGAAGCCACAGAAATAGAATAAATGTGATGACACGTCCCACCTACCAGAAATTTGGAAGCCAGCCCTAACCACAAAAAGCATATCACAATCATCACCATGTCAATCATTTAACTAAATGTGATTCCACCAACCAATGAAATCATTAAAACACAGCCTCCCAATCTACTTGCAAGATTTTAACCAAATCTCCACCCCCACCACTATTTAACAAATGGCAGTTGCAAACAAACTATATGTAAAGCAGCACGAAGCTAACAACTTCAGCCTGATAGAAGAGAAGAGAATAGAATTTTATGTACGCTGAGAGCATATGCAACAAAGACAAATTCCTTGTGTGTCCAAACACACTTGGCCAATAAAGAATTCTATTCTATTCTATTCTATTCTATCAGGCTGAAGTTGTTAGCTTCGTGCTGCTTTGAATATAGTTTGTTTGCAACTGCCTTTTATTCCTTATAAATAGTGGTGGGGTGGAGATTTGGTTTAAATCTTGCAAGTAGATTGGGAGGCTGTATGCGTGTGTGTGTGTGTGTGTGTGTGTGTGTGTATCAAGATTAATTAATTAATTAATTAATTAATTAATTAATTAAAAATCAACTCTTTCACTTCAAAGAATTTTGCGCAATCTTTACCAACACATCTTTAGGCCAATCTTTACCAACACATTATCTCTCTCTGTGTGTGTGTTTTTGCATGTGTGTGTGTGTGTTTCTCTCTTCTGTTTTTGATTAACTGCAACAACGGAAAACAAATAACATCCTGCATGAAGCACAAGACCATAGCATAAGTTTGATTATTTATCAGTAGAACCTTAATAAAAGTTGCTTGTATTTTTTTTTGGTCTGTGTCGGTGTTTCCTATTAGTTATAATGAGAGCCAGCCAATGTATATTGTTCGCACCTACATCCTGAACCAGTGGTCTGTGGCCAAAGGCCCAACTGAGGGGCAGTTAGCCAGAAAAAACAGTTTAAATTAATTTCCTACAAGCTGCCAAATTGATCTAGGCAGATTAAGGATGGTAATAGCTATAAACCATCAATGAACATTAAACAACATCTTCTAGCTATTAGCCATACAAAGCCCTAGTGATTGTTCTGTGTTCCCAGATACAAGGAAATAGGAATCGCATTTCTTTTTGAAACAATGCAATACACAATACAACAGGATGCTATTAGCTGCAAATACAGCATTTGTCTTAGTTCAATTAGGAAAAAAAAAAAGAAAATGTAGACCTCTAACTTTTATTCCTAGTTCTGCATTGCCCACCTCGTTCCATCAGACTTAAATTGCTTTGTTCACCTTACTGTAGCCTAGTGTCCTTGCATGAATTTGAATTAGGGTCACCAAATAGTTTAAATTATTCCATATATCATAATAATGTCTTGGAAAAGTCATTCTGATGTACTGGATGAGGCTCTTGCGGAGCAGTTAATACACCAACATACTGTGATAAAAATTCCAGACTTGTAAAGTTAGTAGAAAATGTTTCTTCTCTAAATGTAATACGCTATAATCCAATTAGGAACAAGATTCAGAATACCATTTTATTTGGTTTCTTTTAAGGTCACACTGTTCCTTTATATATATATCTATTCGAAAGCTGAGATACTGTGACTTTTTAAAATTAAAAAAGGGCAACTTTTTTCTTAAAGAATAGTTTAAATCTTCCTTCTCATCTAGGGGTCTCACTGAGATCCAACATTTACACAGTCCTGTTAGATTCCAGTTTATTTATTTTATTTATTTATTTATTTTGTCCAATACAAATTGAAAGTTAAGGAGAATAAAAACGTGTAGTAGTAAATATCAGGGAAAGGATAGAAGAAGAGATATGAGAATAGAATACATCAATGAAGAGTAGAGGAAAGGATATATGAATGGGAGAAAATATATATAAAATATAGGAGAGACAATTGGACAGGGGACGGAAGGCACACTAGTGCACTTATGCTCGCCCCTTACTGACCTCTAAGGAATCTGGAGAAGTCAACCGTGGAAAGTCTAAGGGAAAAATTTTGGGGGTTGGGGGTTGACACCACAGAGTCTGGTAATGAGATAGTATATCCATCCTAAGATAAAATACAGAAAATAGTGTAAGGGCAGACTAGATGGACCATGAGGTCTTTTTTCTGCCGTCAGACTTCTATGTTTCTATGAGTTCCACGCTTCAACAACTCGATTGCTAAAGTCATATTTTTTACAGTCAAGTTTGGAGCGGTTGATATTAAGTTTGAACCTGTTGCATGCTCTTGTGTTATTGTGGTTGAAGCTGAAGTAGTTGTTGACAGGCAGGATGTTGCAGCATATAATCTTGTGGGCAATACTTAGATCATGTTTAAGGTGTCGTAGTTCTAGGGTTTCTAGACCCAGGATTGTAAGTCTAGTTTCGTAGGATATTCTGTTTCGAGTGGTGGAGTGAAGGGCTCTTCTGGTGAAGTATCGTTGGACCTTTTCTAGGGTGTTGATGTCTGAAATTCGGTGTGGGTTCCAGACAGGTGAGCTGTATTCGAGGATGGGTCTGGCGAAAGTTTTGTAAGCTCTGGTGAGTAGCGTGAGATTTCCAGAGCAGGAGCTACATAGGATCAGGTTGAAAATTTTAGAAGCCTTTTTGGCGATATTGTTGCAGTGGGCTTTGGCACTTAGGTCATTTGATATTAGTATTCCAAGGTCTTTTCCTGCATGGGGGCTGTTTGTCAGATTTTGTTTATTTAGTTTTGTATACGAGGTTCGGATTCCAGTTAGGGGACCGTTAAACGAAACCCTTCTTGAGAGCAATCTATTTTCTCAAAATAATGTGGCAAATTGATGATTTCCCTTGACAGCTTTGAAAGAAGGAGAATGATCTTCGCCTAGGTGGTGCAGTGGTTAGAGTGCAGTTCTACAGGCTACTTCTGTGGACGGCCCATGTTCTGTTGGGCTCTCTGATAGAATCTTCCCAAAAATTCACAGGTACAAATTTCAGACACACACACATTTGAAAATTCACTTAAACTAAGCCCTCTTTTGGTATAGCAAAGAGCACTGGTCTCCAAACAAACTGGTAATTTGTACAAGTCCCTTATCAGTTCTGTGATACTTAGCTTGCAGCTGTGAGGGCAATTCCCAGTCCTTCTTCTTTCACAAAGTGAAACACACTTCACTCTGGTGTAGTTTCAAAGCAGGGAAAAATCAGCACACAAAAGGTCAAAGTCAGTAAAGCAGTCAGGAAACACAAAGATCAGATAATCTTCCACAATGGCCAAACTCACAGGCTGCTATTTAAAGCAGCCTCACTAATTACCACAGCCCCACCGAACCACAGGTGGCCTCATTTTCTTTGATAATAATCTCTCAGTTGTTGTTGCTTATGCATCACTCTCCTCAGGTGTGGCTGTATCATTAATCCAAGGAGGAGCTAGATAATTGATCTCCTTCTGAGCTGTCTGCCCCACTCTCCTCCTCCCTGTCACTCATGTCTTCTTGGTCAGAGGAGACTTCATCAGCATATTCCACCGGGGGCAAAGCAGGCCTGCAGCATGTGGATGTTTTCCCCCACATCCATAGTCCTTGGGGCAGGAGCAGGGCCAGAGCTAACCACAACATGCCAACTGGCTGCAATTGGGGAGTTCAGATCCCACCAGGCTCGTGGTTGAGTCAGCCTTTCCAATCTCTCAAAAATCATTGAAATCTTGTGCGCATGCATGTCCCCTCATGAGGGGACGCATGAACGTGCACACCAGTACAGTCGACACTACCGTATCGGTAGCAGAAATTGACCTCTGTGCACAGCTCCGCACTTCCAGCGTGCATGTGTACATATAAGAATAAGGTTTTTGCATCTGCACACATGCATGAATTTAAACTTTGAAAGGGAACGCATGGATGTGTGAGTTTTTGGTAATTTTTTTTTGCTTCCGTGCATGCGCAAAAGCATAAAGTCACCAAAATATCATTCACGTGCATGTCCCCTCATGAGATTTTGCTTCCTGGACATGCACAAGCAAAATCTTGTGAGGGGACACATGCGCACACCGGAGACACAGAGCTGGTATGGTGGTATTCACCGTACCGGTAGGAACCCACTACTGATCATAAGGTGACTTGATGAACTGTTTTCAAGGATTGAATTATGAGTGAGGACACTTGTGCATGTGCAATAGTGTACGTGCATGCTATTTCGGCACCCGAGGGGAAAAAGGTTTGTCATCACTGCTCTAGTCTCGTCTTAAAAACCATCAGTGATAGAGCATTCACCATTTCTGCAAGCAGACTGTTCCACTTGTTCATTGTCGTCACTGTTAGGAAATTTGTCCTTTCATCCCAGGTTTCTTCTTTCTTTGATTAGTTTCCAACCATTGTTTCTTGACCTGGGAAGAGAAAATGCATAGTTAGAAAGGGAATGCCAGTGTTCCAAATAATATCAGCCGGGGTGGCGCAGCAGGTAGAGTGTTGTACTGCAGGCCACTGAAGCTGACTGTAGATCTGTAGGTCAGCAGTTCAAATCTCATCACCGGCTCAAGGTTGACTCAGCCTTCCATCCTTCCGAGGTGGGTAAAATGAGGACCCAGATTGTGGGGGCAATATGCTGGCTCTGTTAAAAAGTGCTATTGATAACATGTTGTAAGCCGCCCTGGGTCTAAGGAGAAGGGCGGCATAAAAATGGAAAAAAAAATTAGGTAGGTAGGTAGGTAGGTAGGTAGGTAGGTAGGTGGGTGGGTGGGTGGGTGGGTGGGTGGGTGGGTGGGTGGGTGGGTGGACGGACGGACGGACGGACAGACGGACAAACAAACAAACAAACAAACAAATAAATGAGAGTCCAAACCTTGGCTTTCTTCCAAGTTCCAGTTTATTGTCAGAGTCATGTTGGTTATGAACTGTAGTCAAACCGGGACTGCATTTCCTAAAGTTCTCACTCAGGTTAAGGTTCATGCCTCATCCCCAAACCCACAAGTTCATCACATGTACCAGTCCGATTGTCTGGTCCAGATTATGGCATGCCAAAGTCTCTAACTCAAATGATGGCTTCGGGCTGACAAGGTGTCTGTATTCTGAGACCCTGAACATGTGGCAGAACAAAAGAAGAACTGCTGGAAAGGAGAAAACACCACAATAATCAGGCACATTGATTTTGGAGACAATGGAAGTCAGCACTTCTGTCAGATTTACAAGCCCCAGGCATGTATAAATAAATGTGCATTGTACATTCCTACCATATTTCTGTCCCTGCCTTTGAATATACATCATGATTATGTATGGGATGGAACTGGGGTGAGTATTTACGAGGGAAGCCAAGTTACAAATTTCTACAGGGCTCCTTAAAAAGAGAGTTCGGACAATGGGTAAAATTACTCCACCAGAGGTGGAGTTTGCACCGGTTCTATAGAACTGGTAGCAAAAATAGAGTGGTACCTCTACTTAACAACTTAATTCGTTCCGTGATTAAGTTCTTAAGTAGAAACATTCTTAAGTAGAAGCAATTTTTCCCATAGGAATCAATGTAAAAGCAAATAATGTGTGCAAACCCATTAGGAAAGAAATAAAAGCTCGGAATTTTGGTGAAAGGAGGAGGAGGAAGAAGAGGAGGAGGACAGTTGCTGCTGAAGGGGAATTAAAAAAAAATCCAAAACTTTAAGGCTTAAAAAAAAAAGAGTGACTCTGCAGCGGCGAGGAGGAGCATGCGCCTCCCGTACACCCACAGAAAGGAAAATGTTTGTTTGCTCTGGACTGCTAAATCCTTCTTAAGCACCACTGAAAGGGTCCTCTGTCAGCCCAGAAAAGTCCAAGATGGCCGGGATTAAAGGGGGAATGGCAGGAAACTGGCCGGGCCTTCATGCGGATCTCAAATTTCCTGGGAAATTTTTCTGGGCTCGGGTTCTTAAGTAGAAAATATTTATTAAGTAGAGGCAAAAAAATCTCAAACATCCAGTTCTTATCTAGAAAAGTTCTTAAGTAGAGGCATTCTTAAGTAGAGGTACCACTGTACTGGCGATATCACAGTACTGTGTCTGTTGTTGCCAGTCCATGGATGCCTCCATCTTTTTGAACTTTTTTTTTTTGTTTTGGATTTTTTCCCCAATTTTTTTTTTTCTTCTGCCCATGTGCAAAAGCCAAGTTTCTAGCACTGTGCATGCATTGCCATCTGGTTTTGGGCTTTTTTTAATGGATTTTTGGAACTGTGCATGCATATGTGCAGTTTGTGCATGTATGCCCACATGCCACAGCCTTGCAGTGCAGGAGGAAGTGAACTGGCACCGAGGAAAGTCAGAACTCACCCCTATACTCAAGCTATACAATTTGAAACTGACCAGGAAGAATGAACAGAAAAGAAATACCGTATTTTTCAGTGTATAAGACACACCTTTTTCCTCCCTAAAACAGGCTGATAATTTGGGTGCATCTTATACTCTGAATGTAGCTTTTTTTTTCCAGCCCTAACTAGCTGCTAACGATCTTCCCAGCTCTTACCTTGCAGGCTCTTTCATTGTTTCTCTTTGCGAAGAATGTTTTTCAAGCCCTAAGTCTTTGCAGGTTTTTTTTTCATTGGTCCAACTTGCTCCAAATGTTTCTTTCCAGCCTTAACCAAGTGCTAATGATGTCCCCAGCTCTTAGTGGCTTGCAAGCTCTTTCATTGTTACTCTCTGTGAAGAGTGTTTTCCAAACCCTGACTTTGTAAGGGTTTTTTTCCCCACTGCTTTACTTGATCTGAATGTATCTTTATAGCCTTAACCAGGTGCTAACAATGTTCCCAGCTCTTACCGGCTTGCAAGCTTTTTCATTGTTACTCTCTGCGAAGAATGTTTTTCAAGCCCCAAGTCTTTGCAGGTTTTTTTTTCATTGCTCTACTTGCTCCAAATGTTTCTTTCCAGGTGCTAATGATGTTCCCAGTTCTTACTGGCTTGCAAGCACTTTCATTGTTACTCTCTCTGAATGATTTTTTTAAAAGCCCTAATCAGGGGATAAAATAATGTGCTGAAGTGGACCAGACTAGGGATGCTAGCCAGATCATATCTTTTCATATTTCATATTCTTTGGCCTATTTTCCTTCCTAAAAACTAAGGTGTGTCTTATACTCCAGTACATCTTATACTCCCAAAAAGCTGGTATATCGGAAGAATTAGAAGTCAGTTGATGTTCTCTTACTATTTTGTTGTGACTACAGGCTTCTTATCACCCAATCTGGCTCAACTCACTTATTTATAAGTGAATATATATATATCGTAGGATATAGGAAGCTGACCTTGCAAAGTTGCTCTGGAATTTCCCAAGGCAATGCAGCTCTTCTCTCTAATCTGGGAGAGCAAGCTATGAATGACAAGGAGCAAAAAGCTGTGAAAAATAGGATGTGAAATAAAGAAGTGTACTTTATTGTTGTCGGAGACCCTCCCTCAATCACTGGGCAGCACAAAAGGCATGTCTGACGCTCATAATCGAATTAGGCATCGTGACAGTGGCCAGCGTAGACAGACAGCTCAGCGTCATAAAAATGGGAGAACAGTCAGAGGATACTTTCCCCTCCAACTTTTCTTAAGCTTTCTGACCCGTTGGGCTTAGTTCCACCTTGAATCCTGGCAATGGCAGAGAATTTAAGGTAGGTCAAGAAGGAGAGTGGGAGGAGGAGGAAGCAGACAGAGGAAGATTTAATCACTCCATGTCCGCCTCTTGAAATCTGTTCGGTGTGGAAATTATTGGGAGCCTGGGAGATGTCAGTCTTCTCAGGTAGACCAGACAGGAAACACAACCAGATGAGCTAATTCTACCTCCTTGTAAGGCTGTGTTAACATAATCTTGCAAGTCAGAGAACACAAATCTCCTGCCATAATTTTAACAGTTGAGAAGTTAGAGAAGGTCCCTTCTGGATCTCTTTCTCCACCCATTATACAGCTGCAGGCTGTGCCCTCTCTTATCTAACTGCTCCCTCGGCAGCCCCTCTTTGTTCCACTTCTCAAGGTCATACCAATACATGAACATACTCTTTGTTTTCCATTCATTTGTCATTTTTTGCAACTATCTCTTTCTTGGAACAGTGGTACCTCTACCTAAGAACGCCTCTACTTACAAACTTTTCTAGATGAAACCGGATAGTTCAAGATTTTTTTTACCTCTTCTCAGGAACCATTTTCCACTTACAAACCCGAGCCTCCAAAACGCAGGGAGAAGCTTCTGTGGGGCTTCTCTAGGATTCTCCTGGGAGGAAACAGGGCCAGAAAAGGCAGGGAAAAGCTTCTGTGGGGCCTCTCTAGGAATCTCCTGGGAGGAAACAGGGCCAGAATAGGCAGGGAGAAGCTTCTGTGGGGCCTCTCTAGGAATCTCCTGGGAAGAAACAGGGCCAGAAAAGGCAGGGAGAAGCTTCTGTGGGGCCTCTCTAGGATTCTCCTGGGAGGAAACAGGGCCAGAAAAGGCAGGGGGAAGCCTCCGTGGGGCCTCTCTAGGAATCTCCTGGGAGGAAACAGGGCCAGAAAAGGCAGGGAGAAGTTTCTGTGGGGCCTCTCTAGGATTCTCCTGGGAGGAAACAGGGCCAAAAAAGGCAGGGGGAAGCCTCCGTGGGGCCTCTCTAGGAATCTCCTGGGAGGAAACAGGGGCGGAAAAGGCGGGGACAAGCCTCCATGAGGCCTCTCTAGGAATCTCCTGGGAGGAATCAGGGCCTCCACCCTCCCTGTGGTTTCCCCAACCACACCCATTATTTGCTTTTACATTGATTCCTATGGGAAAAATTACTTCTTCTTACAAACTTTTCTACTTAAGAACAGAATGGATTAAGTTCGAAGGAGAGTTACCACTGTATATTAGAGAAACCTATTCCTATGATTTGAGCCGGTACAAAATGGTCAAGTTCAATACAAGTTCAATACAAGTCATACATCAACTAAATCGGGCAGTGTTTGTTTTATCAAGTCTGTCCATGTGGTTTGAATGTCTTTGGAGAACTACATGGTGGGTCCATGAGATAGTAGCCTCTTTTGATGTGTCCTCCATCAAAAATGGTTACTATCTCCCATTTACTACTCAACTGTTTATGAAACAAGATGGGACAGAGCACAATTTGAAGCATGCCATGTTCCATCGTGCTTCATAATAAGTTGAACAGTAAAACCACCTACTTCTACTAAGCTTTGGTCTTTCATTTAATTGTTCTGCGGGCTCATTTGCTCTGTTTTGTGTTTCTTTTGTTTGTTTACCAGTAATTTGCTGAGTCTTTAAACCAGGTTCTTTCAAATCAAGAGGAAGGATCAATTAAGATCTCATTAGCAAACTACTTCTTCCGAGGGTACTCCAAGTCAGAAAACTTCCTCCCACTCTCCAATTTGGACAGCTTGGGGTTTTATTTATTTATTTATTTATTTATTTATTTATTTATTTATTTATTTATTTATTTATTTATTTATTTATTTATTCATTCATTCATTCATTCATTCATTTAGTCCAATACACAATTAGGGTTTTAGTGGGTATATATCTATATACACATAGTAAAATACATGATGAAGGTTATAGAGGAGATACTCATAGTAAAATATATCTAAGAAATAATAGAAAAGAAGGTATAGTAATAGAGCATATCAATGAAAGAATAGAAGAAGAGATATAGGAATAGAAGAAAGGTATAGGAGATATAGGAGAGTAATAGGACAGGGGACGTAAGCCACTTTAGTGCACTTGTACTCACCCCTAACTGACCTCTTAGGAATCTGGATAGGTCAACCGTGGATAATCTAAGGGTAAAGTGTTGGGGGTTTGGGGATGACACTATGGAGTCCGGTAATAAGTTCCACGCTTCAACAACTCGGTTACTGAAGTCATATTTTTTACAGTCAAGTTTGGAGCGGTTAATATTAAGTTTAAATCTGTTGTGTGCTCATGTGTTGTTGTGGTTGAAGCTGAAGTAGTCGCCGACAGGCAGGACGTTGCAGCATATGATCTTGTGGGCAATACTTAGATCTTGTTTAAGGCGTCTTAGTTCTAAACTTTCTAGGCCCAGGATTGAAAGTCTAGTCTCATAGACCCTTTCATCAGGATTTCACCCTTTTACACATTTCCCGGAAAAGAGAAATATAGGTATTTGGATCCTCCTGCCTAAATCCCAGAAAAAATATCACAAAACCCTCGAGCCAGATTCAAAACTCCAGGCCGGGATGCAACTTTGCGCACTAACACAAGAGACAACATTGGATTGACCTACCAGGTCAATAGCAGGTTATATTTTATGAGTTTAAGTTTTTTTTTCCCCTGTAATGGTACTGCAAATTGTAGTTTATGAAACTTATCATAGGCTGTTAGGGGCATAATTTGGAGTTTAAAGGTTTGTGAAGTTTATTAACGACCCAACTCACTTTTCCTACTCCATCATTAGAGCTCTGGTTTATCCTTTTTCATAGCAGCTCTGCAGAGGTGAAAAGCTTTAAAAATCAATGCTCCATGGATTTCTTACAATGATGGTTCAGTCTCCAGCTAAGTTAAATGACCCAAGTGTTTGATTTGTGTATTACAGATATGCCCATCATGGTATTGTAAGGCGGTCTGTTGCCTGCACATATTCACCCCAGCTATAGCCTGATGGGTTTGTATCTTGAAGAAGATGGTGAGATGATGAGGAAGGTCAGTCAAGATAAAGACCCATGCAAAGAATTTTAAGCAGTGTTACAAGGAGCTCCCAACACTTCTTTTTCACAGCTGCTGCCTTTGTCTACTTCTTACCTTGGCTTCTCTCCAAGAACAGTTCACCAACTGATTTCATTAATAATGAAGTCTCCTGTTACACTCTCAATGTCACCTGCAAAGGAAGGTTTTTCTGAAGAGTGAATTGAGCAGCTGCTGTCTAGCAGAGAGGAAAACTAGCAACTTAGAAACTGTACATTTCTATAAAGTTTAGTAGTTTGAAAAGGGTTTGACTGGAGCAGCCAAAATAGAAGCGTCAACTTCGAAGCTGTTCTTCAACACTTGTTTACATGACAGAGTGATGTATTATTTCCTTAAAAGCTAGGAGACACCTCAAGAGACACCTGGAAAAAAAATTGCATCAGTGGGTTCCTACTGGGGCACACCAATATGAACCCACCAGTGCTGGTAAGTGAAACAACTGGAAGTTTGGAAAAATGCACTTTTGGTTTGCCACTGTGCTATTTTTTGCACTCCGGGGTTTCAGGAAGCTTCCCTGAACCCTCCAGAGTGCAAAAAAAGAGCACACGGAAGTAACATAGAAACATAGAAGATTGACGGCAGAAAAAGATCTCTTGGTCCATCTAGTCTGCCCTTATAATATTTCTTGTATTTTATTTTAGGATGTGTTCTGCCGGGCTCTCTGGTAGGAGCCTCCCAAAAATTCAAGGGTACAAATTTCAGACACACACATGTTTGAAAATTCAAAACAATGTTCTTTATCACAAAATTCAAAATAAACTAAGCACTTTTTTGTATTGCAAAGAGCACTCGTCCCAAAACAACCAGGTAGTCTGTACAATTTCCCTTAAGCAGTCATTAAGTACTTAGCTAGCAGCTATGAAGAAACTTCACACCCCTTCTTCTTTCAATGAAGTGAGATACACACACGCACACACACGTTGCTCTGCTTTGGTTTCAAAGGTGTGAAAAATCAACAAACAAAGTCCAGAAAACAGCAACACACGATTCCTGAAGAACTGCGATCAGATACTCTTTCACAACGGCCAAACCCACACGCTGCTATTTATAGCAGCAGCCCTAATTACTGGAGCCCCACCCAACCAGAGGTGGCCTCATTTTCTCTTGTAATAATCCTTCAGTTGTTGTCTCCTATGCATCACTCTACGCATGCGTGGATGTGTCATTAATTCTTGTTCAGAATCCAAGAAGGATACAGATGATTAATCTCCTCCTGGGCTGTCTGCCAAACTCCCCTCTTCCCTGTCACTCATACTTCCTTGGTCAGAGGAGGCTTCATCGGCAGATTCCATTGGGAGAAAAACAGGCCTGGGGCATGTGGATGTCTCCCCCACACCCACCTGCACATTCCTTGGGGCAGGAGCTGGGGCAGAGCTAATCACAACAAAATGGATACATGTTTATCCCAGGCATGTTTAAATTCACTTACTGTGGATTTACCAACCACATCTACTGGAAGTTTGTTCCAAGCATCTACTACTCTTTCAGTAAAATAATATTTTATTATGTTGTTTCTGATCTTTCCACCAACTAACCTCAGATTGTGTCCCCTTGTTCTTTTGTTCACTTTCCTATTAAAAACACTTCCCTCCTGAACCTTATTTAACCCTTTCACATATTTAAATGTTTCAATCATGTCCCCCCCTTTCCCTTCTGTCCCCCAGACTATACAGATTGAGTTAATTAAGTCTTTCCTGATACGTTTTATGCTTAAGACCTTCCACAATTTTTGTATCCCATCTTTGGACCCATTCAATTTTATCCATATCTTTTTGTAGATGAGGTCCCCAGAACTGAACACAGTATTCCAAATGGGGTCTCACCAGCGCTGTATACAGTGGGATCACAATCTCCCTCTTCCTGCTTGTTATACCTCTAGCTATGCAGCCAAGCATCTTACTTGCTTTCCCTACCGCCTGATTGTACTGCTCACCTATTTTGAGACTGTCAGAAATCACTACCCCTAATTCCTTCTCTTTTGAACTTTTTGCTAGCACAGAACTGCCAATACAATACTCAGATTGAGGAAAAGTATGCATTTCTGAACCTCCGGTTCAGAAGTTTGGAAATTGGGGAATTTTTATTTTTATTTTTTGTCTCTGAGGCTTCAAGCATCCTGAAGATGAAAAAGCCCTTCCCAAGACTGAAAATCAGCATGCACATGCGTGGTGGAGCTGAAACATGGAAAAGTTTCGTGTGCCTTCCCATATGGCTCCATGTGCCACCTGAGACACATGTGCCATAGGTTTGCCATCATGGATCTAGCACTTGCAGTGTGCATGCTGTATTGCCCATCTTTCTCAAAAAATGCTTACGAGGCATGGTAGTTCTGTGGTTAGAATACACTACTACAGACTACTTCTGCTGACTGCTGGCTACCAGTAGTTCAAGTTTCACCTGCTCAAGGTTGACTCAGCCTTCCATCTTGGCCTTCTCTGGGTCCCATCGACAAAACAATGCCGTCTGGCGGGACCCAGGGGAAGAGCCTTCTCTGTGGCGGCCCCGGCCCTCTGGAATCAACTCCCCCCAGAGATTAGGATTGACCCCACTCTCCTTGCCTTAAAACCCACCTATATTACCAGGCATGGGGAAATTAATATACCCTTAGCTGTTTTGTTTTATGTATGGTTTGCTTGGGTTGTATGATTGTTTTTAATAAGGGTTTTTAAAACTGTTTTAATATTGGATTTGTATATGATGTTTTTGCTTGTTGTCAGCTGCTCTGAGTCCTCAGAGAGGGGTGGCATACAAATCTAATAAATAACAATAACAATGACAATGACAATGACAATGACAATGACAATGACAATGACAATAACAATAACAATAACAATAACAATAACAATAACATGGATGTGGGGGAGACATCCACATTATTATTATTATTATTATTATTATTATTATTATTATTATTATTATTATTATTATTATTATTATTATTATTATTAATTATTTATTTATTAATAATTATTAATAATTATTAATAATTATTATTATTATTTCTGAGGTCAGTAAAAAGAGGACTCAGCTTGTTGGAGAAAACATGCAATGTAAACTGTTTAGAGGTGGGTGTAAACCATTGTGAAGCTGTATAGAAGTATTTATTGCTATTAATCCTTATAACTTAATTCTTATAACTAATCTCTGATGCCCCAAATGTTGGAATCATGAAAATTAAATCATGACAGAAAGGGTTGGCTTCAGGAGCTGGGATGTATTGAACTATGAAAAAGATGTGATACAACAACATCTTAAATCCGAGAAAAAGGGGGGAAATGTGGTAAGGACTTTTCTCAAAATTTAAACAGACAGTGCATTATTCAATGGGAATTAAATAGCTGCAGATGAATCTTTTTAAATGCATTTGCATGCTCTGGCTAAATTACTGATGCAAGATCTCTTAAGATTCCAAGCACTTTTTGAACAAAGGGCTTTTCTCTATGCAGCAACTTTTGACCCAGCTTGTTCTTATTGGTTACTTTCTGTGACATAAGGACAAGAAAGTTTGACTGGCTGGATTAAGGCTGACATGTGAAGATTGACCTTCAAAGCCATCCCTTTCCTCCCGGGGTCTTATCCTTGACTTATTAATTGGACAAAGTCTGCTCCCCAAATCCACTTCTTGACCTTTCACCAGAGTTGACTATATCAATGTGCAGGTACCTGGCTAAGATTCATTTTTAATCTTCTAAACTCTGGGCGTTGTAATTATCCATCAAGATCTTTAAACAGCTTAAAGCAGTTTGGCTAAACTTTGATCCTGGAGCTAAAAAGGCAAACTTCTACAAACACAACCTTCTTGGACAAGGGGTTGTGGTGTAAGGCAAAAGTCACACTAGAGATCTACCATGCTTCTAAAAGGGATTGACTTTTGAGTTTTATGCTGGTGTGGTAAATGAACGTGAAGGTTCTTGAACTCACCAGATCTGATCTTGTCCAGTTGTAGTTTTATTTGGGTTTCAGATCACATAACAATTTCAATGATAATTGTGCATTTTTCTCTATCAGCCAGAAAGATGGTGATGTTTGGGATTTATGTATTTATTTTTATTTTATTTATTTATATTTGTCAAACAATTATAGTGTTGTGGTTAGCTCTGGCCCTGCTCCTGCCCCAAGGACTGTGGATGTGGGGGAGACATCCACATGCTGCAGGCCTGTTTTGCCCCCGGTGGAATCTGATGATGAAGGCTCCTCTGACCAAGAAGACATGAGTGACAGGGAGGAGGAGAGTATGGCAGACAGCTCAGAAGGAGATCAATTATCTAGCTCCTCCTTGGATTCGGGACAAGAGTTAATGATACAGCCACGCATGCGGAGAGCAATGCATAGGCAACAACAACTGAGAGATTATTATCAAAGAAAATGAGGCCACCTGTGGTTGGGTGGGGCTGTGGTAATTAGTGAGGCTGCTATAAATAGCAGCCTGTGGGTTTGGCCATTGTGGAGGATTATCTGATCCTTGTGTTTCCTGACTGCTTTACTGACTTTGACCTTTTGTGTGCTGATATTTCCCCATTTGAAACTAAACCAGGGCAAAGTGTGTTTCACTTTGTGAAAGAAGAAGGACTGTGAATAACCTCACAGCTGCAAGCTAAGTATCTCAGAACTGATAAGGGACTTGTACAAATTACCAGTTTGTTTGGAGACAAGTGCTCTTTGCTATACCAAAAGAGGGCTTCAGGAGCTAAAATGTATTGAAGTATGATGTAAATGTATTGAAGTAAATTTTCTCAAAATTTAAACAGACAGTGCATTATTCAATGGGAATTAAATGGCTGCAGATGAATCTTTTTAAATGCATTTTCATGCTCTGGCTAAATTACTGATGCAAGATCTCTTAAGATTCCAAGCACTTTTTGAACAAAGGGCTTTTCTCAATGCAGCAACTTTTGACCCAGCTTGTTCTTATTGGTTACTGTCTGTGAATTTTCATTATAAAGAACATTGTTTTGAATTTTCAAAGGTGTGTGTGTCTGAAATTTGTACCTGTGAATTTTTGGGAGGAAGTCTATCAGAGAGCCCGACAGAACATCCAGCTATAGTTTTATTTGGGTTTCAGATCACATAACAATTTTAATGATAATTGTGCATTTTCCTCTATCAGCCAGAAAGATGGTGATGTTTGGGATTTATGTATTTATTTTTATTTTATTTATTTATATTTGTCAAACAATTATAGTATGGTAATTTGTATAAATAAAACATTAGAAAAGTATTGATGAAAAGTAATGACAGAAGACAATAGAACAGTAAGACAAGGAGGGTAGGCACAATGGTGCACTTATGCACACCCCTTACAAAGGGGGAGAGGTCAATTGTAGATAATCTATGGTTAAAGGTTTGGGGGTTAGGAGTAGAAACCACAGAGTCAGGTAGTGCATTCCAGGCATTGATTACTCTATTGCTGAAGTCGTATTTTTTGCAGTCTAGTTTAGAGCGGTTGACATTTAGTTTAAATCTATTATGTGCTTGTGTGTTGTTGTGGTTGAAGGTGAAGTAGTCACTAACTGGAAGTGTTGATGTCAGATGTGCAAAGTGGGTTCCATACAGATCAATGTTACCAGGGAAGAAGTTGCGAAGGATTAGGTCAACAACTCTTAAAGCCTTTTTGGCAATGTTGTTACAGTGAGCTTTGGGACTTAGGTCATTGGATAGGAGTACTCCAAGGTCTTTGACAGAGTGGGAGTCATCAATAAGTTTGATTCCTTCAAGTTTATACGCTGCTCAAAAAAATAAAGGTACCTTTATATAGGTAAAAATAAAAGTACCTTTGGGACAACCATGACCTGGATGACCGATAATCTTCATTGACACTAAACACGTTTTATGAAATGCAGGTACCAACATTGTATGGTCAGATCTGAACTTCTTATACAAATAAGAAACTTGGTTTCTTGGGAGAATTGAGAAGCTGGTATTTTTTTATTTGAAGAAACTCCTTCTCCCGATGCAAATTGGGGTAATGTTGATCTTGTCAAGCTGCTCAAATACATCACCTATTCTAACTCGACTTCCTGCTAGTGCCATAAATCTGCATTTAAATTCCAGTCCAGCCAGTCAAACTGACACCCTTGTTTGGTATGATAAGCTAAGGAACATGTACAATTTCAAATTTATAAAGCCTTCATTTACAAGTCTTTCTGACATGCCCTGGATTTACTTGAAGGCAGATGACATGATACACAACCTCGCCTCTCCCTCCCATGTCTTCCAAAATAGCAATTTGCCCTTTCGGGAACCTGCCATCCTGTCCCCATTCTGCTGATTAAACAAGGGGAGCCTCAGATAATGATGTTTCATTCACTCGGATTGGCAGCAGCACAAAGAATCCAAATAAAAATAAACTCCTGCTTCCAGATGTAGCTGAGACCAATTGCCGGAGATGGGGGGGGGGGGAGTACATTTTTAATATACTCCACAATACAGACTGGCTAACCTATTCAGGGATCTGCTACTATCTATAACAACCTATATGAAAATCAGATATTGAAACAGCATTATTGGATTGCACTTATGAATTGTCACCGAAGATGCTTCCTCTCTGCTTCTGTGAAAGGTATATCAAAACAGAATTTTAGAACTGCAGAATTGCAGAAAAAGCAATTGCTGCCAACCTGCCTTCCATTGAGGACTTGTATGCTGCACGAGTCAAAAAGAGGGCGGGGAAAATATTTACTGACCCCTCGCATCCTGGACACACATTGTTTATACTCCTACCCTCAAAACATCGCTACAGAGCACTGCACACTAAGACAACTACACACAACAACAGTTTTTTTCTCGAACGCCATCACTCTGCTAAACAAATAATTCCCTCGACACTGTCAAACTTTTACTAAGTCTGCACTTCTATTACTATTAGTTTTTTTCTCATCATTCCTATCACCCTTTTCCTCCCACTTAGGACTGTATGACTGTAATTTCTTGCTTGTATCCTAAGATTTTTATCAATATTGATTATTGGTAGTAAGTTTATGCACTATTTATTGAATACTTAGTAGTTTGTTTTTATTGTCTTTCCTTCTCTAGTACCTGAGTATGATCCTTTATTACTTTTAAAATAGGAAATAATTAAATAGTATGTTTTTACCCATAAACACTTTAATCATTTCAATCATTATCTAGAATTAAACTTTTATAGCAATGAAAAAAAATTGAGCTACTTGCCTAATCTGTTATCATACTGAACCTTGTTTGATACAAAACCTTAAAATGTTACTGTGCTCCTCAACAAATAGTGCTGTCTATCATGTGTCATTTTTGTGGCTATTCAAATAATGTGACTTAATGAACTGAAAAAGAGTCCAAGCACCTATTTGAAAACTTGTCTTGGTCAGTAAGCCACTTGGTCATATGGTCAGCAAGCCACTCCTACCCAATCACATAACCCTCAAGCCACACCCACAAAATAATCCACACCCACAGTGTGGCAGTAAAAATTTGGCAACCCTTCACTGGGAATGTTATTAATTCCTACAAAGGCATTTAGCATGCCATCAATTATTTTTCTCTCACTTAGCTGCAAAACTCCAGTTGATCATCAGTGATAGAGGTAACATCAGCAGCAGCAACAACAACAACAGAGTCCAACCCCCTACTTGGGCAGGAAACCCTACATTACTTCAGACAAATGGTTAACCAACATCTTCTTAAAAACTTCCAGTGTTGAAGCATCCACAACTTCTGGAGGCAAGCAGTTCCACTGATCAAGTGTTCTCACTGTCAGGAAATTTCTCCTTAATTCTATGTTGCTTCTCTCCTTAATTAGTTTCCACCCATTGCTTCTTGTACTGCTCTCAGGTGCTTTGGAGAATAGCTTGACTCTCTCTTCATTGTGGCAACCCCTGAGATATTGCAACACTGCTATCATGTCTCTTCTAGTCTTTCTTTTCATTAAACTAGCCCTGCCCAGTTCCTGCAACTGTTCTTCATATGTTTTAGACCCCAGTCCTCTTATCATCTTTGTTGCTCTTCTCTGCACTCTTTGCTATCACCAATGGATGTCTGAACTTTGTCTGGCCAGATTTATGCTTAAACTTCTTATCAGATAATCATCAAAGCATTCCCATCTTCTTGTCAAACAGCGATTACTTGGGTAGAACAAGTGTGGATATTGACTGAAGAGCTAACCAAAGAATTCAGGAAGCTGCACACTCTCACTATTATTCTACACTCTTGTTTTAACTGAGTTTGAACATAAATTACTGAAATCACCCATTTCCTAAAAGATGTGCTTTCTCCTTAGGTTTAATCTTATTATGAGAATCATAATTATAAATCAGAAGAAATGGAACAAGCTTTTGTTCAGCAGATTATAATGGAAAAATCAAACATGAGCTAAAATCTCCTTCGTTAATATCAGTACTACTTAAAGATCCATATCGTTGGCTGAGATATGTGCCCTACAGTTAACTCATCCCCTGATTTAATTACAATTAGTTTTCCTGTTGCAGCCTTTAACTAAGGAAAATGTTTAAACATAGCCATCCTTGAACTGTCTTAATTAACACTCAAGATTTTCAATGATTACAAAACTAAAGGCAACAACAGACTAGCCTCTTGTTCCTCAATTAGTCTAATTGCTGATTCTTAACAACAACCAGAACAACAAATATCTAAGTAAGATGAATTGTTGTTCAGGAATTCAAAGAAGCTTGAATCTGTCACCCTCTCAAAACTAACATAATGTACACCGTCTTTCATTAGCAGCAAAGTCTTGATTTTTTCTGTCTAGCTCTATTTCAGGTAAAAATAAAATAAAATAGAATATGGTGTTAAACGTTTGTATTTTGTATTTGTATATTTGTATTTGTTAGATTTGTATGCCGCCCCTCTCCATAGACTTGGGGCGGCTAACAACAGTAAAAAAAAACAACGTAAACAAATCTAATATTAAAAAATCTAAAAACCCCAATTTAAGAGATCAGTCATACATACAGTCATACCACACATAAATTTTATAAGCCTAGGGGAAGGGAATATTTCAATTCCCCCATGCCTGACTACAGAGGTGGGTTTTTAAGAGCTTACGAAAGGCAAGGAGGGTGGGGGCAACTCTGATATCTGGGGGGAGTTGGTTCCATAGGGTCGGGGCCGCCACAGAGAAGGCTCTTCCCCTGGGTCCCGCCAAACGACATTGTTTAGTCGACGGGAAGGCCAACTCTGTGGGACCTAACTGGTCGCTGGGATTCATGCGGCAGAAGGCGTTCATTTATTTCAGTAATGTAATGTAAAAGGTGAAACTTAATATATGAGAAATACTCATAACATGCAAGGCAAGATAGTTCAAGCCATCATTTGTCATAATTGTGATGATTATGGGGTACATCTCATGAAAACCCCAAATCCATCATCTCAGAAAATTAGAATATTACAAGTGATTGATAAAAAAAGGATTGCACATAGAACAATATCAGACCTCTGAAAAGTATATGCACATGTATTCAGTACTTCGTTTGGGCCCCTTTTGCAGCAATTACTGACTCAATGTGGTGTGGCATGGAAGCTATCAGCCTGTGGCACTGCTGAAGTGTTATTGAAGACCAGGATGCTTCAATAGCGGCCTTCAGCCTGTCATGCCTCTCATCTTTCTCTATAGGGTTCAGGTCAGGCAAGTTTGCTGGCCAATCAAGAATGGTGATTGAAGCAGGTTTTGATACTTTTGGCAGTGTGGGCAGGTGCCAAGTTCTGCTGGAAAATTTAACTCACCATCCCCATTCTGTTTGGAACCCATATCGCATCTCAGACATTAACACCCTTGAAAATGCCCAAAGATACTTCACCAGAAGAGCCCTTCACTCCTCCACTCAAAACAGAATATCCTACGAGACTAGACTTTCAATCCTGGACCTAGAAAGCTTAGAACTAAGACGCCTTAAACAAGATCTAAGTATTGCCCACAAGATCATATGCTGCAACGTCCTGCCTGTCGGTGACTACTTCAGCTTCAACCACAACAACACAAGAGCACACAACAGATTTAAACTTAATATTAACCGCTCCAAACTTGACTGTAAAAAATATGACTTCAGCAACCAAATTGTCGAAGCGTGGAACTCATTACCGGACTCCATAGTGTCATCCCCAAACCCCCAACAATTTACCCTTAGATTATCTACGGTTGACCTATCCAGATTCCTAAGAGGTCAGTAAGGGGCAAGTACAAGTGCACTAGAGTGCCTTCCGTCCCCTGTCCTATTGCTCTCCTATATCTCCTATACCTTTCTTCTATTCTTAAATCTCTTCTTCTATTCTTGCATTGATATGTTCTATTCCTATACCTTCTTTTCTATTCTTTCTTAGATATATTTTACTATGAGTATATCCTCTATAACCTTCATCATGTATTTTACTATGTGTATATAGATATATACCCACTAAAACCCTCATTGTGTATTGAACAAAATAAATAAATAAATAAAATAAAATAAATAAAGCTCATATGCAGAGGGAAGCATGGAGTGCTCCAAAATCCCCCGGTACACAGCTGTGTTGACCCTGGACTTTATGAAGCACGGTGGACCAACACCAGCAGATGACATGGCTTCCCAAATCAACACAGACTGTGGAAACCTTTGCATCTCGTTTGGAAACCAAGGACCCAGAGTATGGAAGAAGAATGGAGAGGTACACACTTTACACAGGAGAGGTCCTATGTAAAGTTTCCACAGTCTGTGTATACAGTTTCACCTGTATAATATGTGGAGGGTTTTGATTTTTCCCCAAGCAAATGGACCTTAAAACTGGCAAACCAGAATATAACAAGTGTGGTTCACCTTGCTCATGTACTATGTTATGGCCATTCATGATCATTTGATTATCAACAATGCTTTGTTTATATAAAATAACCAGAGAGAAAATTTTAAGGTTATATCTGGACACCTAATTTTTTTTTTAACCTAAACTTCAATGTATCAAAAGTGGGGAATGATATAATGCTGGCAGTACATGTAACGGCTAGGGTATTTTAAATGCAATGTATTAAAAGAGTAAATGGGTGAATATTTTACTTGTTGAATTTTCTTATAAAATTGCTTTGGTTCAGAAATCAACCAAAGCTCATAAATTGGAGGAAACACAATCCTGACCACAGGCATTTGCAGGATTCGATGCTCCTTCCGCCCCTTTTGTGCATGGAATATAAGGACCTGTGAAAAGGGGTGGAGTTCATGGCATAATGTTACAATGCTGCTTTTGACCTATTCCCTGCTTGACCAGAAATGCTATTTACTCCTATTGGAATATCTAATGTTTGGTGGCACCCAGGGGAAGAGCCTTCTTTGTGGCGGCCCCGACTCTATGGAATCAACTCCCCCCCGGATATCAGAGTTGCCCCCACCCTCCTTGCCTTTCGTAAGCTCTTAAAAACCCATCTCTGTCGTCAGGCATGGGGGAATTGAAATATTCCCTTCCCCTAGGCTTATAAAATTTAGAGAGAAAAATTAAATTGATATTAAGAAAAAATATTAACAATACAAAGCACTACTATACCATTGAGAAAATGAAATAAAATGGATACACTAACAAGAAAACCAAAAGGTTGTATATATATATGTGATATATATGTAATAACTATTAAAAGGGAAATATTCCTTTTTGTATTATATATGAGCTGCAAACCAACCACACCACTTTTTAGGTGGTGCAGACACTAAGCAATGATACCAAATATTCCATGTATAAAGCAAGATGCTTTATTCTTTTTTCTATTTGTATGTTATGTATATATTGTTATTTTGTTGTCTTTTGTTATCTTTCTGTTTTAATGTATATATTTAATAAAATATTTTATATTAAAAAAATATGTATGGTATGACTGTATGTATGACTGATCTCTTAAATTGGGGTTTTTAGATTTTTTAATATTAGATTTGGTTAAGTTGTTTTTTTACTGTTGTTAGCCGCCCCGAGTCTAAGGAGAGGGGCGGCATACAAATCTAATAAATACAAATACAAATACAAATAACATAGCCTGTAGAAAGTTAATACCCACCCCTCTCCTAAAAGAATGAAATATTTTGGAAAAAGTGTGTTTGTGTGTGAGAGAGAGCTTGGCAAACTGGCAAGCAGAAATGTTTGCCTTCTAAAATCTTTTTTCCCAGACCTCATATTCCAGAAGGCAGGTACTATATCTAGACTCCTCTGTGCTCCAAAACACTTTTTTTTTTTAGATTTGAACCAAAGCCTAACACAATCCCACCGTTCCCATAAATATAGTTTTACAAGCACATTTAAGAAAGAAAACTTGTAAAGGAAAAGGAAATGTCTAAAGATTTCAACAGCCTGTGGAAGAGCCTACAAAACTTTTGCCAGACCCATCCTAGACTATTGCTCATCTGTCTGGAACCCATACCACATCTCGGACATCAACACCCTTGAAAATGTCCAAAGATATTTCACCAGAAACAGAATACCCTACGAAAATAGATTAGCAATCCTGGGCCTAGAAAGTCTAGAACTACGGCGCCTAAAACATGATTTGAGTATTGCCCACAAGATCATATGCTGCAATGTCCTACCGGTCAATGACTACTTCAGCTTCAACCCCAATAACACAAGAGCACGCAACAGATTCAAACTTAATACGAACAGCACCAAACTTGGCTGTAAAAAATATGATTTCAACAATCGAGTTATCGAAGCATGGAACTCATTACCGGACTCAATTGTGTCAACCCCTAACCCCCAACACTTCTCCCTTAGACTCTCCACGATTGACCTCTCCAGGTTCCTAAGAGGCCAGTAAGGGGCGTACATAAGTGCACTGGTGTGCCTTTCGTCCCCTGTCCAATTGTCTTTCCTTTCTTTCACCTATCTTATATATTCTCTTCCTTTCATATATCCCCTCCTCTAAGTTCACTTTCACCTCTTTTATATTATCACATGTTTATTTTTCTTCCTATGTATCTGTGTATTGGACAAATGAATAAAAGAAAAGAAAAAAGAAAATAAACAAACCCAAAACAGAATTAAGCTGTCTTGCAACAGAATGATGATGTTGTCTCCTCCAATGGGTCAAAGATTATTGTGGAAGTTCTGATCACTAGCCATTCCAGAGGCTAAAACCAGAATTCAGAGGTTTTGCTTTCTAAAAATGTGATAAATGCAATGGCATTTCTTCCATTCTCTCTTGTTTGGAAGCTCTCAAGATTACTTAAAAACAACTGCCCGCAAGGCACAAAGTGTTCTTTAACATCCAAATAAAAATTGGCCTTTTAATTCATTTGCAATTTACTTCCGAAATAAATAAAGGCTCTCAGGAGATGTTTCTTTGCCTTCAAGTTTAGTCTTGTTTAATCTTAATTATACTCCTTTGATATACACAAACATAATATATGCTGCCATCTAGCCAGATCTTTGAGAAAGTGCAGACTCCTTATGTTTAAAGTAAGTTTAAAAAAAAGGGGGGGGGGGGTTAGAAATAGAACTAGAAAAATTAGCTTCAGAAAAGCTTTCCATGAGAAAAAGTGAGAAAAGATTTCTGGCGTTTTTAACGTTGCTGCTTTAATAGGTCAGAGTTCAGGGAAAATGCAATGGGGCTTTATAAGTGTGGCATTTATGGAACTTTGCAAATAACTAAATAATATGCTAAGCATTTGAGCAAATTACTGAGAAGAAGACAAAAGTGGATATAAAGATTAGGGAATATGGGTTGTACACCTCTATTTTTGCATCTGGCCATTGTTAAAACATTGCAAAACGATAAGCAAGGTTAATACTTAGTAACCTTAGTAGGTTTCCAAATAGTATTAGTACTTAGAAGGGAACTCTATCCAGATGAAAGGAAGGAGGAAGAGGAGGAAGGGGGGAGAAGGTGGAAGAGTAGGGGGAGGAGGAGAGGAGAGGAGGAGGAGGAGGAAAGAGAAAGAGAGGAAGAGGAGGAAAGGAGGTGGGGGAAGAGGAAGAGGAGGAGGAGAGGAGGAGGAGGAAGAGGAAGATGAGAGGAAGAGGAGGAGGAGGAGGAGAGGAGGAGAGGGAAGAGGAGGAGAGGAGGAGAGGAGAGGAAGAGGACGATAAGAAGAGGAAGAAGAGGAACAGGAGGAGGGGAAGAGGAAGAGGAGGAAGAGGAGAGGAGGAGGGGGAAGAGGAGGAGAGGAAGAGGAGGAGGAGGAGAGAAGGAGGAGGAGGAAGAAGAAGAGAGAAAGAGGAGGAGGAGGAGAGGAGGAGAGGGAAGAGGAGGAGAGGAAGAGGAAGAAGAGGAAGAAGAGGAAGAAGAGGAAGAAGAGGAAGAAGAGGAAGAAGAGGAAGAAGAGGAAGAAGAGGAAGAAGAGGAAGAAGAGGTGGAGGAGGAGCAGGAAGAATAGAGGGAGCGGAGGAGGAAGAGGAAGAAGAAGAGGAAGAAGAAGAATCAAGAAATTGATTAATCAAGAAAAAATGTATTCGAAAACAAGTAGAAATGGAACAAGTCCTTAAGGAAACTTAAAGCATTAAAAAATCCCCTTCTAACCATTTTCAGGCCAGTTTCTCTTCCTATGAAAATCGCCGGAGGTCAAATACCAACATAATTAATATATCCCTTAAAGTCATTTTAGTTTTATTCTGCATGGGAAGCTATGAAAGGAATGAAGCAACAAAACCAGCAGCGGTTTGCTCCTGAGATCTGCTGGAGGTGCTGAATTCTCAGAGACCGTCAGCAATTTTTTTTAAAAAAAATTCAATTGATTTTGAAGATAATGAGAAGTTCCATTTTTATCCGCATGGCCCTTTCGGAGTGCCACGGAATGATCCTTTGGTTTTAATCTTTGGTAGCAATTTCCTAACAAAGTCGATGTTGGTGGGGACTGAGAGGAGCTGTGCCACACTTACAGGTGTGTCGCTAATGATTCAGTGAGAATCGTGAAGTGCCTTTCTTAGCCCAGGGTAGCTCTGTGTGAATTTAAAAAAGACCGCACAGGAGAAATTGGTCTCCTTGTCTTCCAGACCTGTCAGTAATTTCACCTGCATTGTCATCAGTCTGACAAGACCAGGACTTTACTCGCCAAGTCACAGTCTGCCTTCTAATTAAGCTTTAGATTTGTGGTGCAAAAAAAAAAAAAAGGACTTCATTTCAGGCAAATATGCTCTGAAATGCCAATCAGTTGAAGAAACTTTATTTTCTTTTCAGGAGGTCTGGAATAAAGACACAGAGAATCGTTGGTATCAAAATAAGTTTTTTATTGTGCTTCAAAGGAAGGTCTGCAAATTGTGACTGGTCGGTGACCTATGGATTGGAATGTTCCTTCTTGGGGTTTGGGGTGTCAACCTACTGTCCAAAGCACCTGAAAGCAGGACAAGGAGCAATAGGTGGAAACTAATCAAGGAGAGAAGCAACTTAGAACTAAAGAGAAATTTCCTGACAGTTAGAACAATTAACCAGTGGAACAACTTGTCTCCAGAAATCATGGAGGTTCAACAATGGTAGAGATTTTAAGAAGAGATTGGATAACCATGTGTCTCAAATGGAATAGGGCAGTGATGGTGAACTGTTTGGACACTGAGTGCTCAAACAGTGCACATGCTCAAACTGAAATTTGCATGTGTGAAAGGCATATACAGTGGTACCTCTACCTAAGAATGCCTCCACTTATGAACTTTTCTAGATAAGAACTGGATGTTCAAGATTTTGTTGCCTCTTCTCAAGAACCATTTTCCACTTACAAACCCGAACCTCTGAAGCTGTAACCGGAAAATGCAGCAAGAAGCCTCCGTGGGGCCTCTCTAGGAGTCTCCTGGGAGGAAACAGGACCAGAAAAGGTGGGGAGAAGCCTCCATGGGGCCTCTCTAGGAATCTCCTGGGAGGAAACTGGGCTGGAAAAGGCGGGGAGAAGCCTCCGTGGGGCATTTCTAGGAATCTCCTGGGAGGAAACAAAGGCAGAAAAGGTGGGGAGAAGCCTCCATGGGCCTCTCTAGGAATCTCCTGGGAGGAAACAAGGCCTCCACCCTCCCTGTGGTTTCCCCAATCGCACACATTATTTGCTTTAACATTAATTCCTATGGGAAAAATTGCTTCTTCTTACAAACCTTTCTGCTTAAGAACCTGGTCACAGAACAAATTAAGTTCGTAAGTAGAGGTACCACTGTATAAGATCATGCACATGTACATACATATATGCATGGGCAGCAGAGACTCAAAGACCTGCTGGCCGGTGGGAGGCAGGGCATACCAACATCAGCAGCATGACAAGTGGTAAAATCTATTTCTTTCATGAGCTTCTGTTTCATCATTTGCAGGGAAATAGAAGCTCATGAAGGAAATGCCAAGGACATCTGACCTGGGACAACTATGGCAGCAAAGATGGCTCTGTGTACCACCTCTGGCATGCATGCCGCAGGTTCACCATCACAGGTATATGATTTCCAGCCTTAGCAGGGGATAGGACTAGAACAGTGATGGTGAACTTTTTCTCTACAGATGCCAAAAGAGAATGGGCACGCACTATCGTGCATGTGTGAGTGCCCACACCCATAATTCAATGCCTGGGGAGTGCAAAAACAGCTTCCCCCAACCCCGGAGGTTCTCTGGAAGCCAGAAACAGCCTGTTTCCTAAATTCTGGCAGGCCCAGTAGACTCGTTTTCTGCCCTCCCCAGTCTCCAAAGGCTTCTCTGGAGCCAGGGGAGGGTAAAAACGCCCTTCCCCAACCCCCTGGAGCGCTCTGAAAGCCAAAAACACCCTCCCAGAGCCTCTGTGTGAGCCAAAAATCATCTGGCTGGCACATACATGCACATTGGAGCTGAGCTAGGGCAATGGCCCATGTCGCAGCAGATATGGCTCCGTGTGCCACCTGTGGCACCCATACCATGGGTTCGCCATCACTGGACTAGAAGATGTTCAATCATCATCATCATCATCATCATCATCATTATTATTATTATTATTATTATTATTATTATTATTATTATTATTATTTATTAGATTTGTATGCCACCGTTCTCCGTAGACTCGGGGCGGCTCACAACAATAATAAAGACAATGTAAGAACAAATCTAATAATTTAAAAAACACTAAAAAACCCATTATTAAAAGCAAACATACACACAAACATACCATGTATAAACTGTATAGGCCCGGGGGAGATGTCTCAGTTCCCCCATGCCTGATGGCAGAGATGGGTCTTAAGAACTTTACGAAAGGCAAGGAGGTTGGGGGCAGTTCTAATCTCCGCGGGGAGCTGGCTCCAGAGGGTCGGGGCCACCACAGAGAAGGCTCTTCTCCTAGGTCCCGCCAAACGACAATGTTTAGTCGACGGGACCCAGAGAAGGCCAACTCTGTGGGACCTAAGCGGTCACTGGGATTCGTGCGGCAGAAGGCGGTCCCGGAGATATGTCCCTTCCAACTCTGTTATTTTGCTATTCTGTTCTGTCATTATCAGAAATTGAATTTGAAATGGTGACCATATCTTTTTATAAATAAAACGGAGTTTATTGATCTTGAAAAGGTAAGCAGGGTTCGGCTTTGAATTGAAAACAATTTTCCAGGAAGTCCAGGGTTGAAGCCTCTAAGAGTCCAAAAAGATGTCATTAGTGGCAAATGTCTTCTGTATGCTTGTTAAGAAAGCTGCACAGATGAAAGTCAACTTCAACTAAGAGGAGAATAAAACAATTATTCGAAGCTCCGAAGTAATGAAACCAAAAGCAAGTAAAAAATAATTTGTTGAAGCCCACGGGGGGAAAACAACAACCCAATACTATTAAATTTACATTACTCAGTTTTCCCAGTGTTGCATGGAAACAATAAAAATATTCAGAATATGCAATAAGAATGATAAACGTGAATACCTATGAGACAATTTGTTGCAAGCTACAGTAGGAGAGGCAGTCTTTCTTAACACAACTTCAATCTACATAAAAACTCAAGAGAAGGATCCTGATGTCTAACTGAAGACATATATTTCAAGGACATACCATATGTTTCAGACTATAAGATGCACCGGTGTATAAGGCACACCAAGATTTCAAAGAGGAAAAATGTTTTTGTCCTTCCTGGATCCCAGAAATACTCTGCAAGCCTCCCAAACCTTCTGCATACCCCATTTTTTCACAAAACAGGGACATTTTTGCCTTCCCCAGCCCCCAGGAATGCC